>NC_060176.1:5119206-5279206 GCF_021184085.1 Oncorhynchus gorbuscha
TTTCTTCATTTTTACTATTTCCACATTATAGAATAATAGTGAATACATCAAAACTATGAAATAACACATATGGAATCATGTAGTAACCAAAAAAGTGTTAAACAAATCAACATATATTTAATATTTGAGATTCTTCAAAGTTGCCAACCTTTGCCTTGATGACAGCTTTGCACACTCTTGGCATTCTCTCAACCAGCTTCATGAGGTAGTAACCTGGAATGCATTTCAATTAACTGGTGTGCCTTGTTGAAAGTACATTTCTGGAATTTCTTCCTTCTTAATGCGTTTGAGCAAATCAGTTGTGTTGGGACAAGGTAGGGGTGGTGTTACACACTTCTAGGAGTAGTGGGTGCGGAGTCAGGTGCACAGAGCAGGGGGTAAAGGACAATCATGTTTATTCCAAAACAGAAAACGGTCACACCAAAACACCAGGCTCATACAAATGACCGGCCCAAAAACAGGATCCAAACAGTCCGGAGAAAACAAGAAAATAGCACAACTACAAAAATGAACAGAGGAACAAGCCCTCAAAAACACAGGTGGCAATAACCGTCTTAAATAGCCCTAACCAAATTCTAAACAAGAAATAGGTGTAACCAATAAGACAAAACTAACAGAAAAGGAAAAGTGGATCGGTGGCAGCTAATAGACCGGTGACGACGAGCGCCGAGCGCCTCCCGAACAGCAAGAGGAGCCACCTTCGGTGGGAGTCGTGACAGGTGGTTTACAAAAGATAAACCTATTTGGTAAATGACCAAGTCCATATATGGCAAAAACAGCTCAAATAAGCAAAGAGAAACACCAGTCCATCATTAATTTAAGACATGAAGGTCAGTCAATACGGAAAATGTCAAGAACTTTGAAAATTTCTTCAAGTGCAATCGCAAAATCCACCATGAGCTATGATGAAACTGGCTCTCTTGAGGACCGCCACTGGAAAGGAAGACCCAGAGTTACCTTTGCTGCAGAGGATAAGTTCATTAGAGTTACCAGCCTCAGAAATTGTATCCCAAATAAATGCTTCACAGAGTTCAAGTAACATACAATCTCAACAGCAACTGTTCAGAGGAGAATCAGGCATTCATGGTCAAATTTCTGTAAAGAAACCACTACTAAAGGACACCAATAAGAAGAAGAGACTTGCTGGCTGTGTAAGGAGAGTGATGGAATGCAGCATCAGATGACCTGGCCTCCACAATCATTCGACCTCAACCCAATTGAGATGGTTTGGGATGAGTTGGACCGCAGAGGGAAGGAAAAGCAGCCAGCAGCCAACAAGTGTTCAGCATATGTGGGAACTCCTTCAAGACTGTTGGAAAAGCATTCCAGGTGAAGCTGGTTCAGAGAATGCCAAGAGTGTGCAAAGCTGTCATCAAGGCAAAGGCTGGATTTGTTTAACACTTTTTTGGTTACTACATGATTTTTTCATAGTTTTGACGTCTTAACTATTATTCCACAATGTAGAAATAGTAAAAATATAGAAAAACCCTTGAATGAGTAGGTGTCCAAACTCTTGACTGGTACTGTATATTTTTTCCTTCTACACATTAAGACAAAGTGAAAAACATGTTTTTAGAAATGTTTGCTAATTTATTGAAACTGAAATCCAGAAATATCTCATTTACAAAAGTATTTACACTCCTGAATCAATACATTTTTGAATCACCTTTGGCAGCGATTACAGATGCAAGTCTTTCTCGGTAAGAGCTTTGCACACCTGGATTGTAAAATATTTGCACATTATTATTTTCAAAATTCTTCAAACTCTGTCAAGTTGGTTGTTGATCATTGCTAGACAGCCCTTTTCAAGTTTTGCCATAAATTTTCAAGCCAATTTAAGTCAACACTGTAACCAGACTACTCAGGACCACTCAATGTCGTCTTGGTAAGATACTCAAGTGTATATTTTGGCCTTGTGTTTTGGGTTATTGTCCTGCTGAAAGGTGAAAGCAGGATGCATGTTTTGGAATATTTTTATTCTATACATGCTTCCTTCTTTTCACTCTGTCACATAGGTTAGTATTGTGGAATAACTACAATGTTGTTGATCCGTCCTCAGTTTTCTCCTATCATAACCATTCAACTCCTACTGTTTTAATGTCACCAATGGCCTCATGGTGAAATCCCTGAGTGGTTTCCTTCCTCTCCGGCAACTGAGTTAGGAAGGACGCCTGTATCTTTGTAGTGACTGGGTGTATTGATACACCATCCAACGTGTAATTAATAACTTCAGCATGCTCAAAGGGCTATTTAATGTCTGCCATTAATAATAAACTATTTACCAATAGATGTCCTTTTTTGCGAGGCTTTGTGGTTGAATCTGTGTTTGAAATTCACAGCTCGACTGAGGGACCTTACGATTATCTGTATGTGTTGTACAGAGATGAAATAGTAATTTAAAAAATAATGCTAAACACAATTTTTGCAATCCGAGTGAGTCCATGCAACTCATAATGTGATTTATTAAGCACATTATTACTCCTGAAATTATTTAGGCCATAATAAAAGGGGTGAATACTTATTGACTCAAGACATTTCAGCTTGTCATTTTTTATTTAATTTGTAAAAATGTCTAAAAACATAATTCACTTTGACATTATGGAGTATTTTATTTAGGCCAGTGAAACAAAATCTCAATTGAATCCATTTAAAATTTGGGCTGTAATACAACAAAATGCGGAAACCGTCAAGGAGTGTGAATACATTCTGAAGCACTGTATCGACATGGCTGGAAGGTCACTGGAAGTGTGGAATGGTTTTTAATGTTCTATTCTGGGTGTGTTGTTGTTTCAGAAGGAGAACGGAGGACTCATCATGGTTAATCTGCACAGTGGGTTTGTGGCTTGCCATGGCCAAGCCAATGTCTCCATTGTGGCTGGTGAGCAGTTGCCTTTGATTAGTGTTTATTGGCATCAAACAATTAAGCGCAAAATTGGCTGCCTTGTTATCAATCAAGACCTGTTTAGAAGACCAGTATCAAGAACATCAATAACATGTGTACACATGATTTATCTTGTGATTATCTTATCTTCTGATATTCCTCTTACTTTTTGCAGACCATTTTACCCACATTAGGAAGGTGGTTGGATCTGAGTCAATAGGAATAGGAGGGGACTTTGATGGAGCTTCTAAGTAAGAACTTTTACCTCAGAGTAACAGCAGCACATTCAGCGTTAGTTCATTAATAAGGCCATGTTATGCTCCAGCTTGAATGCTATCAGAATGACTCACTTTTTTGTAAGCAGACTGGTAACAGATAGCAGCTGCATTTTAAGTGGCCTGAGGGTTTGAGTAATACATAGCCTGTTATGTTCTACTGTCTGAAGGTTTCCTCTTGGATTAGAGGATGTGTCCATGTATCCCGCTCTGATCCAGGAGCTGCTGAAGAGACACTGGACAGATTACGAGTTGTCCGGGGTCCTCAGACACAACTTCCTACGTGTGTTCAAGGAGGTCGAGAAAGTGAGTGCTAAATGAACAAAAGCGATGTGTTTTTGCTCGTTATAAAGGCTCAATGCTACAGTGTGAGTATTGTATCAAAGCCATCAAAAACACCTGCAGTAGTAACATCAAAGGAATGACAGGAATGAAAGGCATCTCTGTCTGGGACTGAATGTCCATCTGAGTACTTTGTGGTATGAAGGGAACTGAGAACTGGAAAAAGAGCCTTGTATAGTGCATGGAAAATCCCACTTAGTCACTGTCACAGCATCATAATACAGTCTAAACTTCTCCCTCCCTCCCCTCCCTCCCTCCCTCCCTCCCTCCCTACCTCCCTCCCTCCCTCCCTCCCTCCCTCCTTCCCCAGGAGCGTGACAGGCAGAAAGCGAAAGGAAGTCTCCCCAGTGAAGCTCAGATCGACTTGACTAGGGTTCAGAACCCCTGCAGACTGGTACTCAGGCGACCAGACCACCAGACGACAAAGATGGAACAGATGTACTCCAAGGGCCACAGTGAACTGGTAGTCCCCAGGAGTCTGGTCTGGACCATGGTTATACTAATCTCCTGCCTATGTGTCCTGATGGACCATTAAGACTATAATTTGGCCTCGATTCAATCAGATCCAGTGGTAACCCAGGTTGACCGATATCCTGATAGCGGATGTTTTGGCAGTATTGGAGGTGTAGCTGTAGTGTGAACTGACAAATAAGTGTGTGGCTGCTCCTTTGTGTCACCAACCACTCCCTTCCTTATTATCCCTACGCATTAGATGTTCAAAACGACAATAGAAAGTGCAGGCTCTATCGACAATAGATATTATGAAATGCATGTTTTAATTTTAATTTGGATGGTGGGGTTTATCAGTCTATGTAGACAATAGACCTTTACGCATTAGTGTTTGAACTTCTAACGCGGCTGCATGGGATTTGTCAGATATAAAGTCAGTGTGGTTTCATGTCATTGAATGACAGTGTCTGCATAATGTAACCTAAGTAGTAGCTCTAACGCAGTTCCACCTTCAACACTGGCAAAACAACCGGATGTCGACTAGCACGGATCTGATAGAATTTAGCCCTTAGTGTTACTAAACTAGCAGTGCTTGACTTGCACAGGAGCCCACTGGAGCTGAGTACCGGCACCTCAAGTTCTCTACTGCTTGAGCTTGTTTTACTCTTATAGAATATTAGCTCAAAAGTATAGTGGAGCTCCTGCACCTAAATATAAACAGAACTTGCACCCAAAATGAGTACCGGAACCTATTTAGTAGTACTACTAGTGTTGTATTACAATACACTATCTACTACAACCATGTTTCTCCGACAGTGACAAGCCTAGCTTTAACGTGTTTACTGTGTCACTTGCTTACATGTGATCTTTCCTACAAAGATCTTTACCTAATTTTTAGTTTTGGTCATTTTGACCTTGAAGTAGTTGTATATTTACAAAGCTCTGCACAAACTTTATACTATATTACATTGAGTTGAATGTAAAAATCACTTTTACTATTTTTACATATCTCATTCTAAAAATATCTCTGTTATGTTTGTTTAATGATACAATCAAGGCCACAAGGTCATACTGAGGCATTTACAAACTATCTTTATTTCTCTGAGGACACAGACCTTGATGTCCATTACACAAACTTGAGTTTCACAATGAAACTGTTTCATAGAAAGTGACGATTTCATCTTAAAATGAACATTAATGTAACATTTCCTCACCTGGGTGTTCAGTGAAACAGATTGCAACATGTTAACATACTGTAATGCCTCCTACAGTCATCTCAGGAATGTTGTATTCTGTATTCATAGGTTATATCGTATTTATTTTGCCTTTCTCTTAAGTAAATAATTCTTTGTGTTTTCTGTTTTTCGACCATCTTATTTTATGAACACATTGATATATCTGAAGTCAAGATAGTTCATTTCGGGTTGAATAGGGAAATGAATCATGATTTTATTGGTAAGTTCAGATAAATACTCTTCGCCTTTACAGCTCTTGCAGTCTACAGGAAAGGAAAGGAAATGTGTGCATATGCTACTCAGTTCAGGTGGCCCTGTAAGTAGTCTTCATGCCTATAATAAAGACTTTTGTACAGAAATAGTAGATTAAATGTAATGTATAATTGTCAATGAACTAAAACCTCTTGTCTTTCAACAATTACAAATAATAATCCAGTAAAATAATGTTTCGATACAATCTCTGGCATCCACATTTACATTTACAAGCACTCTCTGTGCCATCTGTTGAAATACCCTAACTGGCATTTCATTATCTGCAATACGAAAAATATTATCCTCATCGGGGGGAGGTTGAGAAAATAAATAAGAAAATAAATACAAAAGTTACTATTCCACCAACCATAAAAAGGTTGTGAAAAAAGAAGTCAAATTGGCACTCTACACAGAGGCCTTCATAAGGACCACCCAAGACTGTGCTATCTGGCAAGTTAATCCTTAATGAGGGAAAGCCCACCATTTATTTTCTGCAAACAACACAAATACTGACTCAGTCGACATAGAAAATTCATGTTTGATAGATGTATGTGTAAAAGTAGCAGTTGTTAATGGTCTCCTATTGCAGAAATAGGTTTGTGAATGACCCAAGCTTTAGTTGCCTTGGCAATAAGGGATTCATGAGGGAATTATAGCATGTAATCTATAAAAACTACTGTCCTCATGGAAGGCAATACATTCCGCAGAAATGCCAGGCAAATTATTATTGCTTTCTGTGGTCCTCAAATTCCACAATAAAAGTCCTCTTAATTCCATCATTAATTGGAACAGTTTGTATGTACTGTATGTTGAGGATCGGCTGGATGCTGCTGCCGGTGCTGCAGTGCCCCCAGTGATTGGGGTGGAATGTCTCCTGTCGAGGCAGTGTCGTGACCTGTGACCAGAGTGGTTTCTGATAGGTCAGGAGTAGATAGTGATGACCTCTCGTCCTCCTCCTCTCACCAGCAGCACTCTCTCCAGACCTTCCGTCAGCACCTCCAGAAACTCCATATCTGGGCCAGAGTTAAGCACTGTTATAACCAGCAACTCTGCATCACGGCACCTGCGATTACATCTGCAAATCTGTGTACGCAACAGATTTGATGTTCAGCTTAAAAGCCAGTAGTCTTTCATCTCGGGTCACATTGCCAAATCTTTCGTGTATGCTGGCTGGCCATCTACTCCTACTCATTCTTTCACCTTTTACACAACTCATGCTACACTCAACCCCAAATTACACTCCCCAAATTACACTCCCTAACCCCATAATGAGCCCTAATACATTGTCCTAAAAAATGAAATATTGTACCACACAGACCTCTAATACCAGTGTTGTCCAGTACAATGAGAACGGCTGTTAGTGAAGGATACAGTTCTCATCTCCGTCTGTGTTGCGTGGCGGCCCCGGCATGTTGAGCAGCACCAGGCGAGCATCATGGGACTTGTTGACAATCACCTCATTCAGCTTCACTGCTGTGTGCATCCGCCGCACATTGGACTGGTCCCTGGGACACAACCACATACAGATGTTACAAATGCAATCCAGAACATTCAATTATTTAAAGGGATAATTCACCCAAATTACACATTGGTTTCCTTACCCCGTATGCAGTCTATGGACAACGAATGACAACAATCCAGTTTCCCTGGCTCTGTTTCCACATGCTCACGTCATGGAACCCACATTATAATTGTTCACTCATCGTGTCCAAATCATCTACAATTGATTTTGAACCTCAAAAAAGTTCCTTATGAACATGATGTGCACAAAATGTGAATATTGGTCCCAGGAATTTAATGGGATTTGTGCCACAAATGCTAAAACGTTAGTATGTGGAAAAGGTGCTAAGGAAACTATACCAAAGCATAGATTGCTGTCATACCTTGTACATAGACTGCTTACAGGGTAAGAAATCCAATATGTCATTTTGTAATTTGGGTGAACTATCCCTTTAACAATGCCGTGGAATAATGTTCAGATATCCAACAGTGGACAGCATGAACCAACTCAGTCATTTAGCAGAAAACATCAACTGCAGTTCATTTCCAATCCATTGCATGGAATTTACAGACTCAGAGTGATCAGAATAACATAATTAAAAGGAATTTACAGACTGAGTGATCAGATTAACATATTACTCACAGGAATCTACAGACAAAGTGAGCAGAATAACATATCATTAAAAGTAATTTACAGACAGAGGAATCAGATGAACATATTACTGACAGGAATCTACAGACAGAGTGAGCAGAATAACATATTACTCACAGGAATCTACAGACAGAGTGAGCAGAATAACATATTACTCACAGGAATCTACAGACAGAGTGATCAGATTAACATATTACTCACAGGAATTTACAGACAGAGTGATCAGATTAACATATTACTCACAGGAATCTACAGACAGAGTGATCAGAATAACATATTACTCACAGGAATCTACAGACAGAGTGATCAGATTAACATATTACTCACAGGAATCTACAGACAGAGTGATCAGAATAACATATTACTCACAGGAATCTACAGACAGAGTGATCAGAATAACATATTACTCACAGGAATTTACAGACAGAGTGATCAGATTAACATATTATTCACAGGAATCTACAGACAGATTGATCAGATTAACATATTACTGACAAGAATCTACAGACAGAGTGATCAGAATAACACATCACTCAAAGGATGAACAATTCTCTGTCTGCAAGATGACAAGAGGAAGAAAAAAGAGAGAGAGGAGATGAGGAGGAGAGAGTAAAGAAGGAAGTCTAGCGAGAGTGGAATACCCGGATGGAGATTTTCCTAACCACGTGAAAGGCCTAGGGGTTTTCCAAGTCAGATCACGTATCTCAAGAAAAACTTCTGGCCTTCCAATAGACCAAAACAAGTGACTCACGGTTTGAGGCTCATGAGCTCTCTGAAGTTCTCTGGTGCATTGTTCCTGTTCCTCCTCTCTGCCTCGTACTTCTCCTTGGTCCAGGTCATCTGGATCTTATCAGCTACAGGCTCCACCACCTCCTCCTCCTCGTCTGAGTACAGGCTGCCCATACGGATCAGAGAGTGTCTGTCCTTTACCAGCTGGGCCTATAGGGGGCAGAGTGCAGGGGATACAATGTCATAATGTCCATACTAGAGTGACTTGAAATGCATGGCCATACATTGCTTCATTTAATTATAGTGTAGATACACTAAATATACAAAAGTATGTGGACACCCCTTAAAATTAGTGGACTTGGCTATTTCAGCCACACCCGTTGTGGACAGTTGTATACTCGAGCACACAGCCATGCAATCTCCATAGACAAACATTTGCAGTAGAATGACCTTACTGAAGAGCTCAGTGACTTTCAATGTGGCACCGTCATAGGATGCCACCTTTCCAACAAGTCAATCTGCCCTGCTAGAGCTACCCCGGTCAACTGTAAGTGGTGTTATTGTGAAGTGGAAACATCTAGGAGAAGCAATGATGGTAGGTCACACAAGCTCACAGAATGGGATCGCCGTCCTCGGTTGCAACTCTCACTACCGAGTTCCAAACTGCTTCTGGAAGCAACGTCAGCACAATAACTGTTTGTCGGGAGCTTCATGAAATGGGTTTCCATGGCCGAGCAGCAGCACACAAGCCTAAGATCACCATGCGCAATGTTGAGCATCGGCTGGAGTGGTGTAAAGCTCACCGCCATTGGACTCTGGAGCAGTGGAAATGTGTTCTCTGGAGTGATGAAACACGCTTCACCATCTGGTAGTCCAACGGACAAATCTGGGTTTGGCGGATGCCAACGAGAATGCTACCTGCCCCAACTGTAAAGTTTGGTGGAGGAGGAATAATAGTTTGGGGTTGTTTTTCATGTTTTGGGCTGGGCCCCTTAGTTCCAGTGAAGGGAAATATGAATGCTACAGCATACAATTACATTCTAGATGATTATGTGCTTCCAACTTTGTGGCAACAGTTTGGGGAAGGCCCTTTCCTGTTTCAGCATGACAAAGCAAGGTCCTTACAGAAATGGTTTGTTGAGATCAGTGTGGAAGAACTTGACTGGCCTGTATAGAGCCCTGACCTTTCTGTACAGTACTTTGAGATATCAGCTGATGTACGAAGGGCTATATAAATAAATTGGATTTGATTTGATTTGACCTCAACGCCATCAAACACCTTTGGGATGAATTGGAATGCCGACTGTGAGCCAGGCCTAATCGCCCAACATCAATGCCCGACCTAACTAATGCTTGTGGCTGAATGGAAGCAAGTCCCTGCAGAAATGTTCCATCATCTAGTGGAAAGCCTTGCCAGAAGATTGGAGGCTGTTACAGTACCAAAGGGGGGACCAACTCCATATTAATGCCCATGATTTTGCAATGAGATGTTTGACGAGCAGGTGTCCACATACTTTTGGTCATGTAGTGTATTGGTTCCCAGCCCCAGATTAAACCTAAACCAGCTCAATATGTCCTTCACTGTGGTCCACAACTATTGTTATGTATGTTTGGTCTGACAGGTGTAATTCTGTGGATGTTTGTTGATGTGTAATAGGTACCTCTCTTTCTCGCTCTGCACTGGACAGCCTCATCTGTCTGAGCATCTGAGACCTCTGCTCCATCATCAGGGTCCTCTCATAAGTGTAGGCCGAGATGTCGCTGTCATGCTGAAATGATTAATCTAGATTTAAGGAGGTTCATCTCTCACCGTCTCCACCATCATTACATAATTAGATTTAAGGAGGTTCATCTCTCACCGTCTCCACCATCATTACATAATTAGATTTAAGGAGGAACATCTCTCCCAGTCTCCACCATCATTACATAATTAGATTTAAGGAGGTCCATCTCTCCCCATCTCCACCATCATTACATAATTAGATTTAAGGAGGTCCATCTCTCCCAGTCTCCACCATCATTACATAATTAGATTTAAGGAGGTCCATCTCTCCCAGTCTCCACCATCATTACATAATTAGATTTAAGGAGGTTCATCTCTCACCGTCTCCACCATCATTACATAATTAGCTTTAAGGAAGAAAATCTCACACCATTTCCACCACCTCCACCTCTGCCTCTATTCTCAGCTGGTACAGGAATGTAGCCAGGTCCTTCTTCATCTGAATACTGTTGTCATCCATCTGGGCCACAGTGAAGATACGCATCTTACACTTCCTCCACACCTGAAACACACACCATGGTAAGAATGGAGTAGTCTAGCAGTTAAGAGCATTGGGCCAGTAACTGAAAGGTTTCTGGTTTCCAATCCATGAGCCGACTAGGTGAAAAATCTGCCGATGTGCCCTTGAGCAAGGCACTTAACCCCAATTGCTCCTGTAAGTCACTCTGGATAAGAGCATCTGCTAAAATGTAAATGTAGATCCTTTTTAAATTGGACCCCCTTTTCTCCCCAATAGTTAGTAGTTACTATCTTGTCTCATTGCTACAACTCCCATACGGGCTCGGGAGAGATGAAAGTCGAAAGCCATGCGTCCTCCGAAACACAACCCAACCAAGCCGCAGCGCTTCTTAACACACCGCGCATCCAACCCAGAGGTGCGCATCCAACCCAGAGGCGCGCATCCAACCTGGCACCAACGTGTCAGAGGAAACACCATGCACCCGGCGACCAGGTTAGCGCGCACTGCACCCGGGCCGCCACAGTTGCGCGATGAGACAAGGATACCCCTACCGGCCAAACCCTCCCCAACCTGGACGACGCTAGGCCAATTGTGCGTCGCCCCACGGACCTCCCGGTCGTGGCCGGCTGCGACAGAGCCTGTGCGCGAACCCAGAGTCTCTGGTGGCACAGCTAGCTGTGCAATGAGTGCCCTAGACCACCGCACCACCCGGGAGGCCCTGTAGATCGTTTTCTGACCAACAAATCCATTCTTCTTTAGACTCTCTCAAGTCATGGTGGCCAAACAGTAAATGCTCCCAGAGTTTCTGCATTGAGGTGCGCGGGACTTTACCTTGTGCTGTTTGAGCAGGAAAGGTAGCAGCATGAGCATTCCTCCATCATGGACGATCCACCACACATCGATGGTGCCGTCTGTGAAGCGTTCGTGGTTGCTGGGGTAGAAGGAAACATTCTTGGGCACCATCAGAGCCAGGTGGGCTGCTGTGGTACAGCGGACTGTGTCTGTGGGGAGGGGAACAGAGAGGTAAATATGTTAACTTTGTGTAATATGTAATGTAATACAATTCAATGTTGATGCTATCAGTTAACTAAAGAGTCAGCACGTAATGTTTCAAATACTATACAGGCTGAAGGACAGTCCACCAAACCAATAGAAACATAGAGATGGCCAATGCTCTCATGGAGAAACTGGGATGAGGTTATTGTTAGGAATTTTAGGAATAATGACTAAACAATATCTACATTTTAAATATAACTATAACTAATTTTAACTTATACCCTGTTTTATTATATCTGATTAATAATATTAATTCATAAGGAAGGGATTGTGGAGCATGAAACAGGGGGTAATTAAATAAAATAAATACCATTCCAGCCAGGTTGGAGGGGACTGGAATTGTGGGTTTTTAAGTAAGCAAAAAGGGTTGTTAACCTATGGTTGAACCGACTCAACTTAGCTCTGGGTTGTTTAGATAATAATAATAATAATAATATATGCATTTCTGGGTTGTTTAGATAAGGCAGAGAGTGTTTTCCTGGGTTTTCCATTCTCTGGAACTGTCTTCTAAATAGTGATGGATGAAGGTAAAGATTCCAGAAGTTAATCTAGATAAGTGTGTGTCTGGAGTGAGCGATCTAGTGGGTTGGAATGAACTTTTCAACTTGTTCAACCAGGACTTGGGTCCTGGTTGATAGGGGGAAAAACGTGTTATAACCTATGACGTCATATTTTGTATATAAATTGTTCGTGGTTACATGGCAGCGCGCTCCGAGAATAAATACTATTATCTCATTTTGACAAGACTGGTCTCTGTCTATTTTATGCAAATAGAAATCTTACAAATTCTTATAAAATAGACTGAGTGTTTTAATTAATGTATAATTAATAGGAATTATGAAATTCCAGTGACAGTTATGGTTTGGAATATTATTATGGGAAGGGGTCAGATCCATGTGTAGGACCAGGCTAGTTTACAGTAAATCAGTCTTACTAATGAATGTCTTCCATGCGCGGGGGTCTTCACTTTGCCTCCAGCCGTAGGGCCATCCCATCACCACTGTGTTGTGCTTCATGCCCCCCAGGCCACATGACTGGATCAGGTGGGCAATGCCCTCCCTCACCTTGGATGCCACAACCACCTGGCAGAAACCCTTCACCCGCTCGATCTCCATCATGTTCTTTACGGCCTGACGAGGTTGAGCAGACAATGCAGGTAATCATGAAGATGGTAATAAACTCACTTATTCTTATTGGCACAGAGGAGACAACAGAAATTTGATCTCTTTCTTATAGCTTTATAATGTGGACTGTATGAGGTAACAGCCTTCAAACAATCCTGAACTGATTCAATAAAGCTGCAGTACGGCAAAATGTATTTTCCTTGTACACACAATAGGCTATCAGAGAAATAAGTTACAGCTCTATCCCTACCTGTTCAGAGGCCTGTGTTTCTCCGTAGCTGTCCAGGAACTGTCCCTGGATGACAGAGCCCACTATGGTCAGGCCCTTCCCTGCCTTCAGCTGGGAGACAAAGGTCAACAGACGGGGATACTTCACATGGAGGTCCTCATCCAGCTTCAACAGCACCAGGACCTGGGGCCTGGAGAGTGGAGGGACAAAAGAGACAAAGAACATGAGAATCTACCTGGAAGTGCTAATAACCAACTACAAAACAACAGTAAAAACTGTAGAGTGTTAGAAAGTACAGAATGTATGAAGAGGAAGAGGTAGTTATGCATATCTGAAGTTGGAGATACCAGATATCTAAGACTATGGATGAGGAAGGATGTTTACCTCCAGTTTTTAGTGTGAGGTGGTCCATGCTCCAGCCGTAGCAGAGAGTAGCGCGCAGCACTGAGGGACAAACCTCGTATCCCATCTCCCCACTCCTTCTCTGCTCTGAGAGAGAGACAGAGAGAGTGACATACTCTGGCCTAAATAGCTAACTCATACATTGACCCAATGATATCCAATTATGATATGAAATGGATAAGAGTCCAGACATACCCCTGGTACTCAATGTACTTGTAGATCATGCCAGCGATGCACATGGCCACGATGGCATAATACCAGGAGGAGATGAACATCAGAGCCAGACACATACTCATACCCAGAAAAGACAGAGCCCTGTGGGGGAAACACACAGATATACTGTAGTACTCTTTATACTATACTATTGTACACATGAAAGGAGATCACCAGTTGTGGTCGTTCCAAAAAGCACCCACAGATCTTTACAAAGCTCAGTACCCTCTTAGCAAAGAAGGCAAATAGGGTATCATTCCCATAGTGCATTAGTTGAAAGATGCGCTCTGGTTCTCTGCCCGAATTTGCCCTGTAAACACACCAATTTTACCTGTTAGGAAACCATCTGGTGAATATCGTTTTGTACAAGACCTTAGAATAGTAAACGATGCTGTACATGCTAGAGCACCCCTGGTGCCTAACACTGTTACCATTTTATCCCAGGTGCCTCCAGGTAGTTTGTTTTTTAGTAATTTATTTAGCTCATGCTTTCTTTCTTTCTTATCTTCTCTTCTTTTGTTGATCCTGGAGGGAGTGTTTTGGTTCAGTATGTTGACCATTTGTTGGTTTGCTCACAATCAGAAGAGATATGTCACTGTGACACTTAGGCATTGAGGATTTCTTTTGGCAGAAAATGGTCATAAAGTTTTCCCCAGTAAGATGCAATTATGCCAGTTAAATATTTGGGTCATGACATCACTTCTGAGGGTCGCACCCTCTCCACTGGTAGATTAGAGGCAATTAAAGCCTTGCCTAAACATGTTATGCCCTCTCCACTGGTAGATTAGAGGCAATTAAAGCCTTGCCTAAACATGTTATGCCCTCTCCACTGGTAGATTAGAGGCAATTAAAGCCTTGCCTAAACATGTTATGCCCTCTCCACTGGTAGATTAGAGGCAATTAAAGCCTTGCCTAAACATGTTATGCCCTCTCCACTGGTAGATTAGAGGCAATTAAAGCTTTGCCTAAACATGTTATGCCCTCTCTACTGGTAGATTAGAGGCAATTAAAGCTTTGCCTAAACATGTTATGCCCTCTCCACTGGTAGATTAGAGGCAATTAAAGCTTTGCCTAAACATGTTATGCCCTCTCCACTGGTAGATTAGAGGCAATTAAAGCTTTGCCTAAACATGTTATGCCCTCTCCACTGGTAGATTAGAGGCAATTAAAGCTTTGCCTAAACATGTTATGCCCTCTCCACTGGTAGATTAGAGGCAATTAATAAATTCAACCGCTGCAGGATTGTATTTATGGGAGAAAGATGGAGGCAAGTGAAGCTGTGGTTTCGACTGGTGAGATGTTCTGATATTGTGGCAATGTCTCTTCTAACCGTACATATGCCCCATGTGGTGGAGGCAATTATTAAACAGGCAAAAACGGCTCATTTGATGTTCGCGAGACTGTTAAGACTATCAGAACATTCTTAACCCTTCAACTCTTCTCCCTGCAGCAGAAACCGGTGAAGACCATGTCTGTGATTTAGCTATTGAAGCTGACTGTAGCCCTAGGTTGGACTTGAGAGTCACCCCATTAGACAATCCAGACTTTTAGTTTTTTGTAGATGGGCCTGCCCAGAGAAAGGAAAAAGGGAATCATTTAGTTGGTTATGCTGTTGGACTGTTTTGGAAACTGTGTAAAGTTCTCTACTCCCCTCACACGTATCTTCCCAGGCAGCAGAACTATTTGGCTTGACTATAGCTTATATTTAGCTCAGTTAACATTTACACTGATAGTAGATCTGAGTTCGGTGTTGTGCATGATTTTGGAACATTGTAGAGGATTGCACAAAGTAGAGATTGTACAAAGTAATCTTGTTTCGTCTCTCTTAGAGGCGGTCCAGCTGCACTCCTCTGTTTCTGTAATCAAGAGTCAGGCGCATTCTTCCTCTAATGAAAACATTCCTCTGGGGAACACTAAGGCTGACCGCGCTGCTAAATTGGCTGATTCCTCTTCTGTTTCCCCCTCCTTCACATGGCAGCAGTTCCCGCTTCCACTAACCCTTTCTCTGTTAATGACTCTGCAGGCAACGGCTGATGCATCAGAGAAGGACGCCTCGGGTGTATGGCTGGATGAGTGGAGCAGACCAGCCATGCCCCGCTGTACTTTACAATTCCTTGCCAAATTGTCACATGGTCAAAAAGAGGGATGGTGGATCGTGTAAATACATGAATAAATAAGGGAAAGGGGGATACCTAGTCAGTTGTACACCTGAATGCATTCAACTGAAATGTGTATTCCGCATTTAACCCAACCCCTCTGAATCAGAGAGGTGCGGGGGGCTGATATTGGTGTACAGTAGGTTTTACTGTGCTTGCAGGACATTTCTCTGGTGGTGGGGTTGTACAATGTTTGATTTGCATGACTAACAATGTTGAACCAAACTCTGAAAACAGAATTGTTTAAACTAATTGGTGAAACAAGCCTGACATGGGTAAAGGTTCTTCTATTGACACTGAGTATGAGAGGCAGATCCCACACAGTCACTGGTCTCTCTCCACACGAGGTGCTGACTGGCCATCCCACGAGGATGACTAATACACCTTTTCTCAAGAACATGTTGTCCCTGCAAGAAATTGAGGATGACATGGTTGAGAATTGTGTCACCCTTAACAGTGTTTTAAGAGACTTTTCCCCCGGGTGAAGGTGTCTTTGCAGAACTTGGCAGGTGGAGCTGAACACTATTTCAACCCAGGTGATTTTGTGGTGGTCAAAGACTTCAGGAGCAAGAGTTGGAAGGACCTCTGTTGGAGAGTGCCGTACCAAGCTCTTCTGACCACCTCCACTGTGGAAACCTGACAGAGGGTGAGATGAGTCCTAAGCCAAAATGACCAACACGGGCCCGGAGTAGTGCAGAAGAAGGTGAGATGAGTCCTGAGCCAAAGGGACCAACACAGGCCCGGAGTAGTGGCCCAGAAGTAGATGGTAATTGGAGAACCCTGCTGGGCCCTCATAACCAAGAGGACTGATGGAATGGCTGTAACCTCCTGCTCAGACAAATTGGCAGAACGCCCAGAACATTGCTCTGGGAACCAAAAGGAGTATCTCAGTTTCAAGGTCCCAGCTTTGAGAGAAAAAGCCTTTTCAGTCACATGCAGGAACCAATGTTAATAATGAATAATGTAAATCATGCTTATATGACTTGTTTGTATAGCACTATAAAAGGACTGAGAGGGAAAGCCCATTTCAGAGTTTTCATAAAACTTGGATTGAGAATGTGAACCTCTCCGGTCGTGATAATAAAGATTGATTCCTTTACACTGAGTTTGAGTGGTGAATTTCCACGACAGGTGCTATACTTGTTCAGCTACTGAAGCTTATTACAGTGAAGTTCCTTCTTTCTAGGTTACCATCAGAACACCAGAGAACAAAATGCCTCTATAGCTGGAGTCTGCATAAAGTCCTCCAGTCAGTCAACAGGATATTTTGATAAGCTTCCAAATATGTCACCTGAGAAAGCAAAGTAGATTATTCAAATGGAGTGAAAGTGTACCCAACACCCACGCATATACAAATGAGTGTCACATCGCTCACATACAGTATGCACGGATACACAGCCACGCACATACACCTGTACTGTACTTACCAGTGGTAATATTTAAACCTAGGCCTCCAGTTTGGTGTCCGTAGTAAAGTCTGCACAGCACAGGCTAAGTTCACAAACAGATAGCACATCAAGAAGAACCTGTAGAAAAAAAAATCACACACCACATAATGTAATTCAGTCCAAACCGATTTAGTCATTTAAATATTGATTTGGAATTCCAATATATTCATTTTGCAGTTATGTACTTGTTGCAGGATGTATAGGCCTGGTAGTCTGCTAAAATACATCTCAACTGATGGCAAAACACAGAAGCACAAGAAAGTGCACTAGGTCAGGGGTTCCTAAACTTTTTCACTCAGGCCCCCCTTCCAGCATTGAGGAACATCCAGCATGTGCACAATGTCTATTTCTATGGGCACAAGCACTGTTCATGACACAAACTGTTCACACCCCTCTTATTGACATAGAGAATATTTTTCAGCTTATTTCCTACAGTTCTATACATTATGCTATGTCTAATGTGTATTCATGTGATATTTGTGTGACTCGAACATTATTACAAAATCTATGGACTAAAAAACCTAGCTAAAAAACATTAGCTGAAATGGGCTAGTTGATCTGGACATTTCTGACATGTTATAAATAGAAATGTCCAGATCAACTAGCCCATTTCAGCTAATGACTGACATGACAAGAGGAATACTGATGATGCACTACCCAATTTCAAAATTTGACCTTACGCATTCTACTATTATAACTTTCAACAGTAAGTTAAAAGCCGGACTGAGTTCCTTAATATATATATAAAATAACTGGACCCACAGTTTGTGAACCACTGCACTTGGTGACCTTCCACACAAAGTCATTTGTGCTGATTGTGTACAGAGTGCCTGGCTGGAATGAGGTGTTTCACTTGTGAAGTGGTTGTTAAAATGCAAGTGATTTGATTAAAGTATATTTTAGCAGACACTCTTATCCAGAGTGACTTACAGGAGCAATTAGGGTTAAGTGTCTTGCTCAAGGGCACATGAACAGATTATTTACCTAGCCAGCTCATGGATTTGAACCAGCAACCTTTCAGTTACTGTCCCCACTAGGCTACCTGCCGCCCAATCTACTCCTCAGAGGACCATAATGTTTTTTAAACATCTGTGAGATGTTTATGGTTTAAAATGGTTTATGGTTTAATAGCAGTGTTTGAGAAGGGAAGTAGAGACATCAAGAGTCTGTTTTCTCACATGTAAAATACATGACTTTGGCTGATGGGAGTAATTTCAGCAATTCATTTTTTATTTTATTTTTTACCCCTTTTTCTCCACAATTTTCTGGTATCCAATTGGTAGTTACAGTCTTGTCTCATCGCTGCAACTCCCGTACGGCCTCGGGAGAGGCGAAGGTCGAGAGGCGTGCGTCCTCCGAAACACAACCCAACCAAGCCGCACTGCTTCTTGACACAATGCCCACTTGACCTGGAAGCCAGCCACACTAATGTGTCGGAGGAAACACCGTACAACTGGCGACCGTGTCAGCGTGCACTGCGTCCGGCCCGCCGCAGGAGTCTCTCATGCGCAATGGGACAAGGACATCCCTGCCGGCCAAACCCTAACCTAACCCGGACAATGTTGGTCCAATTGTGCGCCGACCTAGATTCTCTAGTGGCACAGCTAGCACTGCGATGCAGTGCCTTAGACTTCTGCGCCACTCGGGAGGCCCCAAGTTCAGCAAGTTCACCCAACATATTGTCAGGATTTGGCCAGGGTTGTTCCGGTTTTTGGTCACTAGATGCCCCCATTGTGCTTTTTGACCTTTTGTTTTCCCTCGATCCCCATTATTATTTGCACCTGTGCCTCGTTTCCCCTGATTGTATTTAAACCCTTAGTTTTCCTCAGTTATTTGCTCTGTGTTTGTATGTTAGCACCCAGCCCTAGTATTATGTGAACTCTTGTTGATCCCGGTGGACTCTCTTGTGGAATTCTGTTTTTTGTTCTTGTTTATTTATTTTTGAGTATCTTTTGAGGCTTTTTATGCTATACCTACCACCTTGTGGATTTACCTTTTTGTCTTGAAGGATTACCTTTGTTCTTGTGGAATTCCTTTTGAGGTTGTGGAATTACATGTTTTCCTGAAGGACTTCACTTTTTACTTCATTAAATACACAGTCTCAAGTACTGCTGTGTCTGCCTCTGCTGTGTCTGCCTGTGTCTGACCTAGTGCACTTCACAGCCTTCGAGCTGCTCCAGGAAGCAGTTGTTTTCACTAAGCTTGACCTGCGGAACGCATACCATCTTGTGCGGATCAGACCTGGTGACGAGTGGAAGACCGCTTTCAACACGCCTACTGGTCACTATGAATACTTGGTGATGCCCTTAGGCCTGACCAACGCCCCAGCGGTGTTGCAAGCGCTCATAAACGATGTGCTTAGGGATATGCTTAACATATTTGTGTTCGTGTACTTGCATGACATCCTCATCTTTTCGAGCTCTCTTCAAGAACACACAAAGCATGTCAGACAAGTACTCAAACGCCTCCTAGACAGCCATCTCTACGTTAAGCCGGAAAAATGTGAATTCCATTCATCCCGAGTACAATTCCTGGGATTTGTAGTGGAACCCGGTCGAGTCCAAATGGACCCCAGGAAGGTAGGGGCGGTAGCGGATTGGCCCACCCCCAAATCCGTTAAGGAAGTTCAGCGTTTCCTGGGCTTCACAAACTTTTACCGCAAGTTCATCAAGAACTTCAGCTTGGTGGCAGCCCCTCTCTCAGCTTTAACTAAGGGTGGCAATGCAAGGTTTTTGTGGGGAAGAGAAGCTGAGATGGCCTTCCAAGGACTCAAGCAGCGCGTCCTCTCTGCTCCCATCCTGATACTACCGACTACGGATGAACCGTTTGTGGTGGAGATAGACGCCTCAGAGGTTGGTGTTGGAGCTGTCCTGTCTCAGAGGGGTGAAGACAAGAAGCTTCATCCGTGCGCTTTCTTCTCACACCGGCTTACCCCGGCTGAGAGGAACTACGATGTGGGGGATCGTGAACTCCTAGCGGTTAAGATGGCATTGAAGGAATGGAGACACTGGCTCGAGGGGGCTTCTCACCCGTTTCAAGTGCTTACGGACCACAAAAATCTGGAGTATATCCAGCAGGCGACGCGGTTGAACTCTAGACAAGCTAGATGGTCTCTTTTCTTCAATCGATTCCAGTTTATCCTCACCTATCGGCCCGGGTCGAAGAATCTCAAACCGGATGCCCTGTCCTGAGTCTACGCTCCTGCCATTCGAGATGACACGGACATGCCTGTCCTTCCTGCTGCTAAGATCGTGGCTCCGATCTCGTGGCAAGTTGAGGATACCGTGAGACAAGCTCAAGCTATCGAACCGGACCCGAAAGGATGTCCTGCCAATCGGTTGTTTGTCCCCAAGGCAGTGAGGACTCAGGTCCTTCTGTGGGGGCACTCCTCTCGCCTCACCTGTCACCCGGGCGTAGGTCGCACCTTGGAGTTCATCCAGCGTAAGTTCTGGTGGCCTACCATAAGAGAAGACGTTGCCACTTTCGTCAATGCCTGCCCCGTGTGCTGCCAGGGCAAATCTTCTCACCTCCACCCTCAAGGACTCCTTCACCCTTTACCTGTTCCCCACAGACCCTGGTCCCATATCTCGTTGGACTTTATTACTGGCCTTCCTCCATCCCATGGCAATACTACTATCCTAGTCATAATCGACAGGTTTTCAAAGGCGGCCAGGTTCGTCCCTCTGACTAAGTTACCTTCTGCCAAGGAAACGGCTGAGTTGGTAATTAATCATGTGTTCCGAGTCTTCGGCATTCCTCAAGATATGGTTTCTGACAGAGGTCCCCAGTTCGCCTCAAGGTTTTGGAAGGCCTTCTGCCAACTCATGGGGGCTTCTGCCAGTCTATCTTCAGGGTACCATCCGGAGTCCAACGGCCAAACAGAGAGGATGAATCAAGAGCTGGAAACCACCCTCCGATGTATGACTCGTAACAACCCGTCCACATGTTCGTCCTTCATTGTTTGGGCCAAATACGCGCACAACACCTTGCGCTCCTCCTCCACTGGTATGTCCCCGCATGAGTGTCAGTTTGGCTATGCCCCTCCATTGTTCCCGGACCAGGAGGCAGAAGTCAGAGTGCCTTCAGCCTTGAAGTTCGTCAGACGCTGTCGGCTTATGTGGAGGAAGACCCATCTTAATCTTATGCGTTCCTCACAGAGGTACCAACAACAAGCCAACAGACGTCGCCGTCCCGGGCCTACCCTGCGCCCCGGCCAGAGAGTCTGGCTCTCCACAAGAGACTTACCACTACGGGTGGAGTCTCGCAAGCTGTCCCAAAAATACATCGGTCCCTTTAAGGTTGCCAGGAGAGTTAACCCAGTTTCTTATCGCCTACACTTACCCAGATCCCTTAAGATTAATCCCACGTTTCACATTTCCTTATTAAAACCTGTTGTTTTTTCTCCCCTTGTCCCGGCAGACAGACCTCCCCCTTCGCCTCGTGTCATTGGAGGCCAGCCGGCTTATACCGTCCATTGGATACTGGATTCCCACCGGGTGCAGCGGTCCTGGCAGTATCTGTTGGACTGGGAAGGCTACGGTCCCGAGGAGCGCTCCTGGGTTCCTGCCAAAGACATACTGGATCCTGACCTCATTCGTCAGTTCAGGGCCCTCCACCCCGAGAGAGCTGGTAGGAACGTCAGGAGCCGTTCCTAGGGGAGGGGGGGCGATTCTGTCAGGATTTGGCCAGGGTTGTTCCGGTTTTTGGTCACTAGATGCACCCATTGTGCTTTTTGACCTTTTGTTTTCCCTTGATCCCCATTATTATTTGCACCTGTGCCTCGTTTCCCCTGATTGTATTTAAACCCTTAGTTTTCCTCAGTTCTTTGCTCTGTGTTTGTATGTTAGCACCCAGCCCTAGTATTCTGTGAACTCTTGTTGATCCCGGTGGACTCTCTTGTGGAATTCTGTTTTTTGTTCTTGTTTATTTATTTTTGAGTATCTTTTGAGGCTTTTTATGCTATACCTACCACCTTGTGGATTTACCTTTTTTGTCTTGGAGGATTACCTTTGTTCTTGTGGAATTCCTTTTGAGGTTGTGGAATTACATGTTTTCCTGAAGGACTTAACTTTTTACTTCATTAAATACACCGTCTCAAGTACTGCTGTGTCTGCCTCATCTTCTGGGTTCTGCCGACTATTCGTGGCTCAGTTGGTTAAGTGACTGTTTCTCACTCCGGAGACCCGGGTTTGTAACCGGGTCCTGACACATATGATTTGAAATCATCCCTATTTGCTTGCTTTTAAATAATCATGTTTGATGTGTCTGCATGCATATGTGTGTGTTTAGTCTGTTTCGTACATGTGTGTGTGTGTGACTCACATGGAGAGGATGGGGGCCACCATGTCCAGAGAGGCTATGAGGATGCCCAGCTCAGCGATGAGCCCTGTCAGTAACAGTGCCCAGGTTGGTTCCCCATTGGCCTTGCCATGACCAAACACCTGCACCAGAAAATAAAAAAATATACACTTTAGAAATACATTAATTTTTTTGTGATGGTTTGTTTTTTATTTGTTTTATTTCAGGCTGATTGTTGTATTGTAGCCAATGGGACCGATCATTTATGGATTGAGCAGCCTTAAAGGCCCAGTGCAGTCAAAATATTTTTTTTCCCTGTGTTACATATCAGATTGTACAACAGCTGATGAAACTAACACTAAAGGTGGAATGTGAAAGATTCGTCATTCACGTTGAAAGCAAATCTAACAAGCGGTAAATGTGTTCTATGTGCACTATTTCTATGCTTCCAGTTCTTACATTTTGTTTTTGCATCTTTTACTTTCAGTTTCGTACACCAGCTTCAAACAGCTGAAAATACAATATATGTTTGGTTATTGAAAATATATTTCACACCGGTTTAGATGGTACAATGATTCTCTACACTATACGTGTGCTTGTTTTATCACATAAACTGAAATTAGGTGAACTACTTGAATTTTTTCAACCAGGAAATTGGCGGAGCGATTTCTGCATAGTGAAACTTTAAAAGACCAATGACAAATAGGGTTCCAACCTCTCTGCCAACAGCTAGTTTTCAGTTTTCCCCTCCCCACTTGGACCACTCCCAGACAGTCCTGTCTAAATTATTGCTTGAGAAAAATGTTTTTTGCTAAAAAATCTATTTTTGTCGACTTTAATGGAAAACTATTATTGTAAGGTACTTAATTGTTACTGAGAAATGATTTGTTATTGATTGAAAAACGGGTGCATTGGGCCTCTAAGTACTGGTTACATAATGCCCTTCTTTTATATAGCTAATCCTCTTCTACCAACAATAATTTACATGTGGGAATGCAAATTAACTTCTATGTTCAGCTTCATTCAAATGAGTAAGCAAAGACAACCACAACTCTATCTCTCTTGTTCACTGTAGTTTTTAGTTGTGTATCATTATGTATCTAATAGTAGGGCCACTGTGAGCATACATGGGCATAGAGCCGAGCAATGTATCAAGCAATGTGTACAAACAGTGGTGGCAGCTAGAGAAACCTTAAATTATGGCTGTGTTTTTCAGGCCACCAGATGCTTTACATTGTATAGGAATTACACAGTTTGTATGTACAATACAGCTCTACCCACAAAGCCATAAGGAAGGGCACTGATAGCCAGTGTATGATTTTTTACATTTGAGCAGACATTCTTATCCAGAGCAACTTACAGGAGCAATTAGGGTAAGTGCCTTGCTCAAGAGCACATGGGCATATTTTTACCTAGTCAGCTCTGGGATTTGAACCAGCAACCTTTTAGTTACTGACCCAATGCTCTTAACCGCTAGGCTACCTGTGGCTGGGCCTACCCTGAGGAAGGGGATGATGTTGTCCTTGGCGATGGCCTGTAGGAGACGAGGGGCGCCGGTCAGGGACTGTAGTCCAGCCCCCACGGTGGAGAAGAATGAGCCAATCACGATGACCCAGGGGGAAGGCCAGGACAGAGTCCCCACAACCAGGTTCTTACTGACTGCATCCCCAAACCTACAAGACAGGAGAGGACATGGACCTGTTAGCGGGGCCATTATCAATACCAACAAACACAGCATCTGAAGTGCTTTGCCATACCAACAAATATAATTACAAGCTTGTACTGTATGTTCTTGAGAAGCAGACAGGCTATTGTCTGGACCTGAATTTATCTTTTGATGTCAAATATGTGGCCTAATGCTACAGTCAAGTTCACTTACTTGTCCCTTAGGACCGCTCCTTCAATACAGGCCCCAAACAGAACCACAGAGCTGAAATCTGATGATAGGATGTTAAGGAACACACAGAAACGCATGCAGTATGGAAGACAGATGCATCTAGACATTGAACAACTTGTGGAGAACACTGCCTATTTGATATGGATGAGGAAGAGCTTGCAAGTAGAGGCATTTCACTGTACAATTTACACCTGCTGTATCCTGTGCACGTGACAAATACATGTTGATTTGATTTTACTATTGACTCCATGAAAGGATACAGACAAGGGTAGTAGTGGTTATAGCCAAGATGGTTCCAATAGGGATGGACTTCTGAGCATCTTTCAGATCTCCTGATCTGTTGGAGCCTGCCATGATACCTACAGTACAGGGTCATGAAGGACACACATCAGTTACTGACAACTCTCAGAATGTTGACCAATCAGTGAACAAAAATGTCTCTGGGTTGCCAGCTGGGATTATTGGTCTGGTGTTGCCAGTTCATGGTCTGGGTTGCCAGTTATGGATCTGGGTTGCCAGGTCTTACCTGTGGCGGAGGGAAAGAAGATTCCCACCAGGAGGGTGAAGGAGGTAGCGATGTCAGCTGAGACGTACAGGCCGATGCTCTCCACAGCCCCGTGGACGTCTACTGAGGTCAGACCTGCCTTCTCCAAGATCTGACCCTTCTCCAGGTAGTCTCCCCACATGTTATCTAAAACATACATCAGGAACCAAGTTTATAGAAATGCTAGCATCCCATCCACAAAGTAAGCAACATAATGGCATCCACCTAACGGCACGAAAACACCCAAAGCTCTACAACATCACAAATTATTGTTATAATAACAGAAAATGTTTTACAAAGTATATATATTCACCTTTTAGATAGCTAAATCACTACAAACATGTTGTACACAAAGTCTATGTTTTACTGTAATTACATGTCATCACTATTGTAAAATGGCGTAGCAGTCTGGCGTATTTTGTCTTCCTCCTGTCCCGTGTATATATCTTTTTATATATTTTTTTCTTCACATATATTTTTTAAATATTTTTCTCCTGCAACCCACTTCATCCAATGTGGTATTAATTTGCTATTTTCTTTACTTCAGAACCGGAACCCCCAACAGAAGCTAACTAGCTACTAGCTAGTAGTCAGCTAACCACTGCTAGCGGTCATCAGCTAACCTTTAACCTGGATAACTCCTGCCAGTGATGCACAACGCGATTCAACCCAGAGCGTATCGGACTTCTTATTCTCCATATCCCCAGATTCCTACCGCAACCTCTGAACCTCTTCACCTGGATCATCGCAGCTATCTTGCGGCTATCTGATTGGCTTCTCCTGGATAACATCTCTGTCCCGAAGCAAGCAACAATTAGCCCGGCTAGCTGAAGAGGTTCATCAGCCACTACTTGGGCTACAATACCTATTTTGCCAATTGGCCTGGACCCTTTTCTACACGGAGCCCTGCTGATCCATCACGACTGATCTGCCGACGTAACCGTATGAAGGGGCTACAACTGACTTCTTCCGTCACAACGTCCCTCTAAGGCCCTTCTGCTAGCCTGCTAGGACCGGCCCGCTAGCTGTTTGAATCGCCGTGTCTCCAGCCCGCCCAGCTACTCAATGGACCCAATGATCACTCGGCTACGCATGCATCTCCTTAATGTCAATATGCCTTGTCCATTGCTGTTTTGGTTAGTAATTATAGCCTTATTTCATTGTAGAGCCTCAAGCCCTGCTCAATACGCCTTAGTTAACTCTTTAGTTACACCTCCCACACATGCGGTGACCTCACCTGGATTAAATTATGTTTCCAGAGACAATATCTCTCTCATCGTCACTCAATGCATAGATTTACATCCACTGTATTCATTTCCTACCATACCTTTGTCTGTACAATCAATTACACCGTGCCCAGAAACCTTCTCTTTTACTTTCTGTTCCGATCGTACCAGATGACCAGTTCTTATACTTCTCCTTATCCTACTCCTCCTCTGTTCCTCTGGTGATGTAGAGGTTAACCCAGGCCCTGCAGTGCCTAGCTCCACTCCCATTCCCCAGGCGCTCTCATTTGTTGACTTTTGTAAACGTAAAAGCCCTGGTTTCATGCATGTTAAAATTAGAAGCCTCCTCTCTAAGTTTGTTTTATTCACTGCTTCAGCACACTCTAGCAACCCGGATGTCCTAGCCGTGTCTGAATCCTGGCTTAGGAAGACCACCAAAAACCCTGAAATTTCCATCCCTAACTATAACATTTTCCGACAAGATAGAACTGCCAAAGGGGGCGGAGTTGCAATCTACTGCAGAGATGGCCTGCAGAGTTCTGTCTTACTATCTCGGTCTGTGCCCAAACAATTTGAGCTTCTACTTTTAAAATCCACCTTTCCAGAAACAAGTCTCTCACTGTTGCCGCTTGCTATAGACCACCTTCTGCCCACAGCTGTGCCCTGGACACCATATATGAATTGATTGCACCCATCTATCTTCAGAGCTCGTGCTTTTAGGGGACCTAAACTGGGACATGCTTAACACCCCGGCCATCCTACAATCTAAGCTTGATACCCTCAATCTCACACAAATTATCAATGAACCTACCAGGTACAACCCCAAATCCATAAACACGGGAATCCTCATAAATATCATCCTAACCAACCTGCCCTCCAAATACACCTCTGCTGTCTTCAACCAGGATCTCAGCTATCACTGCCTCATTGCTTGCGTCCGTAATGGGTCTGCAGCCAAACGACCACCCCTCATCACTGTCAAACACTCCCGAAAACACTTCAGCTTGCAGGTCTTTCTAATCGACCTGGCCCGGGTATCCTGGAAGGATATTGACCTCATTGCGACAGTAGAGGATGCCTGGATATCCTTTAAAAGTGCTTTCCTCACCATCTTAAATGCCCCATTCAAAAAATGTAGAACCAGGAACAGATATAGCCCTTGGTTCACTCCAGACCTGACTGCCCTTGACCAGCACAAAAACATCCCGTGGCGTACTGCATTAGTATCGAATAGCCCCTGCGATATGCAACTTTTCAACGAAGTTAGGAACCAATATATACAGGCAGTTAGGAAATCAAAGGCTAGCTTTTTCAAACAGAAATTTGCATCCTGTAGCACTAACTCCAAAAAGTTCTGAGACACGTAAAGTCCATGGAGAATAAGAGCACCTCATCCCAACTGCCCACTGCACTAAGGCTAGGAAACACTGTCACCACCGATAAATCCATGATAATTGAGAATTTCAATAAGCATTTTTCTACGGCTGGCCTTGCTTTCCACCTGGCTACCCCTACCCCAGTCAACAGCCCTGCACCCCCCACAACAACGTGCCCAAGCCTCCTCCATTTCTCTTTCACCCAAATTGAGATAGCTGATGTTCTGATAGAGCTGCAAAATCTGAGCCCCTACAAGTCAGCCGGGCTAGACAATCTGGATCCTCTCTTTCTAAAATTATCCGCCGAAATTGTTGCAACCCCTATTACTAGCCTGTTCAACCTCTCTTTCGTATCATCTGAGATCCCCAAAGATTGCAAAGCTGCTGCGGTCATCCCCCTCTTCAAAGGGGGAGACACTCTAGACCCAAATTGCTACAGACCTATATCTATCCTACCCTGCCTTTCTAAGGTATTCGAAAGCCAAGTTAACAAACAGTTCACCGACCATTTCAAATCCCACCGTACCTTCTCTGCTATGCAATCTGGTTTCCGAGCTGGTCATGGGTGCACCTCAGCCATGCTCAAGGTCCTAAACGATATCATGATAAGAGACAATACTGTGCAGCTGGCTTCGACTCTGTCAATCACCACATTCTTATCGCAGACTCAACAGCCTTGGTTTCTCAAATGACTGCCTCGCCTGGTTCACCAACTACTTCTCAGACAGAGTTCAGTGTGTCAAATCGGAGGGCCTGTTGTCCGGACCTCTGGCAGTCTCTATGGGGGTGCCACAGGGTTCAATTCTCGGGCCGACTCTTTTCTATGTATACATTAATGATGTCGCTTTTGCTGCTGGTGATTATCTGATCCACCTCTACGCAAACGACACCATTTTGGATAGTTCAGGTCCTTCTTTGGACACTGTGTTAACTAACCTCCAGATGAGCTTCAATGCCATACAACTGTCTTTCCGTGGCCTCCAACTACTCTTAAATGCAAGTAAAACTACCGTAATTGCTGGACTATTAAGCGCACCTAATATAAACCGCACCCACGAAATTATTAAAAAATATGTATTTTGTACATAAACAAATGAACTTTACACAGCCATTAAACGAAACACGGCTTGTACCAAAAATAAATAGGCTTTAACGAAACACGGCTTGTAGCAAAAATAAATAGGCTTTAACGAAACACGGCTTGTAATAAAAATTAAACCTACCAGTAAAGTTATTGGTCACTATTTTCCTCCTCCTGTGCACTGAAACCACTGAAGTCATCTCCTTTGGTGTCGGAGTTGAATAGCCTCAGAATTGCTTCATCCGACGTTGGATCGTTTTCATTGTCGCTCTCGTCACTTTCATCCGGAGGCAAATACCCCGCTGAGCTCATGCTGCCCCTTCAACACTCAGCAGTCCAGCCTTTCGAAACCCGTTGATGATAGTGGATTTTTTGACAATGCTCCACGCTGTCAGGACCCACTGGCAGACTTGACCATAAGTTGCTCTTCGCATGCGGCCCGTTTTAGTGAAGGATTTCTCCCCACTTGTCATCCAAGCCTCCCACTGAACACGGAACGCACTAAATGCACGATTTAAATGCACGGAATGCACGGAACACACTAAATGCACGGAACACACTAAATGCACGATTTAGTGGCTGCAAATACTTTGGGCCATCTGCTTTTCTTCCCTCTGAAAGGTTTGTTGTCTTTTTGCACTGAGTCAGTTCCTCACGCTGCTGTTTACAAAGTCTTATAATCGACTCATTAAGGCCAAGCTCCCATGCAGCAGCTCTATTTCCTTTTCCAACAGCCAGATCGACCGCCTTCAACTTGAAAGCTGCATCATATGCATTTCTCTGTGTCTTTGCCATGATGAGGGTTACAAAATTACTACCGTAATCAGAATGATGGGAAGTTTGAGCGCGCTCGATTTACGTCACATTATGTGACGGTGCTCAGTTTTTTGGCGGCATGGATCTTGTGAAAGCGGGAAAAGTCCATAAATTAGCCGCGTCATTGAATAAACCGCGAGGTTCAAAGTGTGGGAATAAAGTAGCAGCTTATAGTCCGGAAATGACGGTAAATGCATGCTCTTCAACCGATCGCTGCCCACACCTGCCTGCCCGTCCAGCATCACTACTCTGGTCGGTTCTGACTTAGAATATGTGGACAACTACAAATAACTAGGTGTCTGGTTAGACTGTAAACTCTCCTTCCAGACTCACTTTAAGCATCTCCAATCAAAAATTAAATCTAGAATTGGCTTCCTATTTCGCAGCAAAGCATCCTTCACTCATGTTGCCAAACATACCCTCGAAAAAATGACCATCCTACCGATCCTAGACTTTGGCGATGTCATTTACAAAATAGCCTCCAACACTCTACTCAGCAAATTGGATGCAGTCTATCACAGTGCCTTCAGTTTTGTCACCAAAGCCCCATATACTACCCACCACTGCGACCGGTATGCTCTCATTGGCTGGCCCTTGCTTCATATTCATTGCCAAACCCACTGGCTCCAGGTCATCTATAAGTCTTTGCTAGGTAAAGCCCCGCCTTATCTCAACTCACTGGTCACCATAGCAGCACCCACACATAGCATGCGCTCCAGCAGGTATATCGCACTGGTCACCCCCAGAGCCAATTCCTTATTTGGCCGCCTTTCCTTCCGTTGTCTGCTGCCAATGACTGGAACGAAGTGCACAAATCACTGAAGCTGGAGACTCATATCTCCCTCACTAACTTTAAGCACCAGCTGTCAGAGCAGTTCACAGATCACTGCACCTGTACCTAGCCCTTCTGTAAATAGCCCATCCAACTGCCTCATCCCAATACTGTTATTTATTTTGTTCCTTTGCAACCCAGTATCTCTACTTGCACACTCATCTACTGCACATCTATCACTCCAGTGTTTAATTGCTATATTGTAATTACTTCCCCACCATGGCCTATTTATTGCCTTACCTCCCTTATCCTACCTCATTTGCACACACTGTATATAGACCTTTTCTATTGTATTATTGACTGCATGTTTGTTTATTAAATGTGTAACTCTGTGTTGTTGTTTGTGTCACACTGCTTTGCTTTATCTTGGTCAGGTCGCAGTTGTAAATGAGAACTGGTTCTCAACTAGCCTACCTGATTAAATAAAGGTAAAGCAAATAAAAACAAATACAAGTGGATGTGGATGTGGCTCTGCTGCCCCCTAGCTGGTTGGCCCCATTGGCTATAGTAATAGGGTGAAGCTGCCCCCAGATGCTAATCTTGGGTCAGTTATACATTTCCCACCACTAATGGTTAAGGTAAGGACAGTGGGAGGGGAAAGCTGATCTTAGATCTGTATCCTAGACCCAGGAGTGTGGTAATAGTCATATCATTACAACTATGGTCCATCCTCTGACTTTGGTCTTTACCTCTGATGATGCCGCTGGCCAGTCCTGGTATTCCCTGTATCTCTGTAACGTTGTTCTGGTTGAAGTAGTCGTCACATTGAGGACTACTCATGTTGCCAGAGCTACAGAAGTTCCTCCACAGCTGACTAGGTACAGTCACATTGCCCTCTAGAACCGTCTTACTACACACGTCAAACTGATCTCTCATCAGTGTCCTGTTCCCCAACATACAGATCCTGGAGAAAGAGGAATATTATTGCTTCTGATTATCAACAGAGTGATGATAACATGTCATGATAATGTGTGTTTTCACTCTACTTTAGATCAGATATTAGCTATATTATAGCTACACTGAAAAACATTTACAGTATGCGTACAGTAGCTAGATCTTTAGGACAACGTTCAACAATGGAAATAGACTTTCATCTCCATTGACCATTCCAGCCAGTGGAACAGAAAGTGTTTTGGCTTCCGTCAGGGGCATACTGATCATTAACACCAAATTAAATCCACATCAATTATACCATTATCCCCATTTGCTGTTCAGACAAAGAAGTAAAAAAATCCCCAGTGCCTTACGAAAAGTCGGGCGGTTGGAAAACGGACTTAATGGCCCCGGCGTAGATGGAGACGATAGAGATGATGACACAGGCCAGGAAGAGAGAGGCCAGCTTGTTGACATATTTCACCCCCACAAAGACCACCACGGCCATGAGGCTGAGACAGATGGTGCCGTACACCCTCATGTTGTTGAGGATGGCACTGTCACCCCCATGGTGGTCGCTGGCGTGGAAGATGGCCGCCTGGGGAACCAGGTATTTCTGGGAGAGGACAATGACAACATAATTAATTTAGGTACACTTTCTGTGAGACACACACATTTAATACCTTATATGTGCATTCATAATGCACTTATAATGGCTTCTACAACTCACTATACAGTAAGAGCAGAACAGAAGCCTTTCACTTTAAATGTATTTTGAGTACTCCGAATATATATACGACTATCAGTCATATACTACAGTCTACAACAGCAACATTATGTGGATCAAATGTATGTTCAGCTAATGTTGTTGGATCCCATTTTGTTTCAAATATGTTTTTATTGAACACACACAAGAATGGTGTACAGGTATACAAGACAGGTATACAATTCTTATCTAAACATAAAATAACAGACAGGAACAACAAGACCCAGAGTTCTGGGTACAAAACAAATAATACAAAACAAGACATACAGAACAAGGACATGTAGAAAGAAAGAGGGTAGATGTAACCCCCCCATTTCCCCATATTCTCCCCCAACTGCTCAGGTGGCGGGGCCAGCACATAGATTAATGTAGATTAAATTATTACAATTGTGAGTGTGTTAATAAGTACAAATTTACAGCGCTGACTCGTCCAAGTAGGAGAGGAAAGGCTGCCAGATTTGAACAAATGTTGATAATTCATTGTTCAGAATATATCTAATTATTTCTAAGTGTAGAGTGTTTGCCAATTCACTGAGCCATAATTTGGTAGAAGGCACTTCGCTCCTTATCCAAAACAACAAGATTAGTTTTTTTGCCGAAATGAGACCGTAAGAGATTAGTTGTTTTTGGGGGTTGGTTAATCCATTTAGGGACTCAGACACTCCCAGGATTATCAGAAGCGGGTCTGGGGTCTGGGTCTATTGAAGTCTCCAAAACTTCAGAGAGGATCCCAAAAATTCCACACCAATAACCATGCAAGCTAGAGCATAGGGCAAAGCAGTGGAGTAGTGTACCCTGCGCAGCCTGACATTTGTCACACATAGGGGATGTATCAGGAAATATCCTTTGGAGCATAATTTTGGAATAGTGTAATCTGTGTAATACCTTGAATTGTATGAGACGATTTCTGGAGTTAATGGAGCATGTGTGGATATACTCCAAGCTCTCTTCCCAGTCTGCCACCGAAATGTCAGTCCCTAGTTCTTCCTCCCATTTGGCCTTAATGGCATCTGTAGAAGGTGTGCTAACAGATTGAAAAGCATCATATAGACGGGATGTCAGTTTGTCTGAGGTGGGGCATATTTTTATGCATCCGTCAAACATGGAAGGTTTAGCATTCCCAAATGTTGGGAGGTGTTTTCTAACGTAGTCTCTAATTTGTAGGTATCTGAAAAAATTACTTCTGGGAAGATTATAAATTTCCCTCAGCAACTCAAAGGAAGCAAATGTCTCTTCTGTCAGGATTTGGCCAGGGTTGTTCTGGTTTTTGGTCACTAGATGCCCCCATTGTGCTTTTTGACCTTTTGTTTTCCCTTGATCCCCATTATTATTTGCACCTGTGCCTCGTTTCCCCTGATTGTATTTAAACCCTTAGTTTTCCTCAGTTATTTGCTCTGTGTTTGTATGTTAGCACCCAGCCCTAGTATTCTGTGTACTCTTGTTGATCCCGGTGGACTCTCTTGTGGAATTCTGTTTTTTTTCTTGTTTATTTATTTTTGAGTATCTTTTGAGGCTTTTTATGCTATACCTACCACCTTGTGGATTTACCTTTTTGTCTGGGAGGATTACCTTTGGTCTTGTGGAATTCCTTTTGAGGTTGTGGAATTACATGTTTTCCTGAAGGACTTCACTTTTTATTTCATTAAATACACCGTCTCGGGTACTGGTGTGTCTGCCTCATCTTCTGGGTTCCGCTGACTATTCGTGGCTCAGTTGGTTAAGTGACTGTTTCTCACTCCGGAGACCCGGGTTCGTAACCGGGTCCTGACACCTTCTATATATAAATCCCCTATGGTACTTATCCCCAGCTCTCCCCATCACTCAAAGGTGTTATCAAGGTTAGAAGGGGCAAAGGAGGGATTCCTGGTGACAGGGAGCATGATTGACATTGGTCTAAGCTCAAAGTGGACCTTAATTTGCTTCCAGATTCGGACTGTGCTATGTATAATAGGATTGTTACAATAAAGTGACATCTCCAGATTGACAGGCGACAAAATCACAGCTCCAATAGAGAAGGGGTGACACTCCTCACTACTCCATAGTAAGCCAGCTGGATGTCGGAAGTGTGTCATCCAGCAGAAACGTAACAGCACGGAGGTTAGCGGCCCAGTAATAAAATATAACATTTGGGAGAGACAATCCTCCTTCCATCTTGGATTTACAGAGGTGTTTTTACCTATCCTGTGTGTTTTATAATCCCAGATGAAAGGATTGATAATTGAGTCCAGGTGTTTATGAAAGGATTTAGGTATGAATACTGGGATGTTCTGGTATAGGTAGAGCAGTTGTGGCAGGAAGACCATTTTAGTGGCATTAATTCTTCCAAGCAGAGAAATTGGGAGAGTTCTCCAAAATTGTATGTTTACCTTGAGTTTTTGCATCAGAGAGGGGAAATTCTCTTTAAACAGTAAGGAGTATTGTTTGGTAACTACAATTCCTAGGTAGGTACATTTTTCTGAAAATAACTTAACTGGGAGATGTTCTAGCCAGGAGGTGTTGTGCAACCGTATGGGCATTAACTCACTCTTGTTCCAATTTATTCTGTATCCTGAGAAGCTACCAAATAAATTTATCACATCAAGTATAGCTGGAATACTAGCCTGGGATTCTGTTACATAGAGGAGGATGTCATCTGCGTACAGGGAAATCTTATTTAGAGTATCTTTAGTATTATAGCCGTGTATTGCTGCATGAGATCTAATCGCCTGAGCGAGAGGTTCGATAATTAGGGCGAAGAGCATAGGCGACAGAGCACAACCCTGCCTTGTCCCTGGTTAGTGAGTATTCTCGCACAGGGGTTCCTATATAAAAGCTGGATCCAATTTATGAACCCATCTCCAATATCACATTTCTGTAGGACCTTGAATAGATAGGGCCACTCAACTTGGTCAAAGGCCTTTTCGGCGTCAAGAGATATAACGGCAAGGTCCAAGTTGGGTAACCTCTGAGAATACATCATGTTGAAGAGGCGCCTGAGATTGAAGAATGAGTTTCTGTTAGGGATAAAGCCAGTCTGGTCCGAATGGACCAATTTTCCAATTAAAGTGCTAAGCCTGTTAGCCAGAGTTTTTGCTAAAAATCTTTTGGTCTGTATTAAGGAGAGATATTGGTCTGTATGACCCTACCTCTTCCGGATCTTTACCCTTAACTATAACTGTAATGAATGCTTCATCCAAAGTAGAATGGAGAGCTCCATCCTCATAGGCCTGAACAAACATTTTGTGCAGGTAGGGAGAGAGCATGTTGCTGAATGTTTTATAGAATTCACCAGGGTATCCATCTGGGCCCGGGGTCTTGCCACTCATTAGAGTTTTAATTGTTTCTCGAATTTCTTAGAGATATTTCCTTATTCAGGAAGTTAGAATCTTCCTGGTTCAGGGCAGGAAGATTACAGTCCTCCAAAAAGTTTTGCATAATTAAGGGGTTAGGATCCACTTTAGATGTATATAGAGTATCATAAAACTGACGGAATCTGTCATTGATGTAATTCCCCAGATGCAGATTTAACTTTGTGAATCATTCGGTCACTCACATTTTTTCGAAGTTGTCTGGCGAGTAATTTGTGTGGTTTGTCACCAAACTCAAAATATTTTTGCTTGGCATAGAGAAAAGATTTAGCAATTTTAGCTGAGAGAATCTGATTATATTCAAATTTGAAAGAGTTCATTTTTTTGTGTTTTTTTTGTTTCTCCATAGATGAATGGCTAGCATTCTCCCTATCCAGTAAGTGAATTTGTCCCTCCAGTTCTTCCAGTTTTCCTCTGTTTTGCCTACTCCTGGCAGCCTGAAAGGAGATGATACAGCCTCTCAGATAAGCCTTCAGTGTTTCCCACAATAATGCTGGGGAAGACTCTGTGTTGTCGTTGGTATCAAAGAAAATTTTAATTTGGTCTTTAAGATGTTCACAGAATGTTGGTTCTGTGAGGAGCTGACGATTCAACCTCCAGATCCTCTCGTTTGGTACAATGTCACCCAATCTCAGGGCGAAGGTGAGTGGACTGTGGTCCGAGATTATAATATCATGATACCTCACATTACAGGTATAGGGGAGTAGTTTAGCATCAACCAAAAAGTAGTCAATTTGAGTGTAAACATTGTGAACATGAGAGTAAAAGGAATATTCCCTACCAGTAGGGTTAGCGATCTTCCATACCTGTATATCAAATAAGTTCGATCTTTTTACACTGCCGATTTTGCAGGTTTTCCTACTTTCCTACCAACCATCACCCCCAGTCCCATGCAAGCAATAAATAACTGGTATGGTAATAAGAATAATGTAAGGATTGAAAAATAAATAACGAAACAAAACAAAAATGGGGGAATATAAGTATATCCATCCGAAAGTGTCAATGATCAAACCTGGAAGGCCTCCCAAATATGCATCGCTCTGAACACAGCCGGGATCAAATACATATGTCATGCAATAAAATGCAAATTAATTACTTAAAAATCATACAATGTGATTTTCTGGATTTTTGTTTTAGATTCCGTATCTCACAGTTGAAGTGTACCTAGGATAAAAATGACAGACCTCTACATGCTTTGTAAGTAGGAAAACCTGCAAAATCGGCAGTGTATCAAGTACTTGTTCTCCCCACTGTACATATACATACACACCCACACAAAAATAAATGCATATATAAAAATATATATAAAAAAAAAAATATATATATATATGTATATACACACACGTACATACATCCATATGCACATATACACATACACACATACAAACATTCATACCCCAGAATAACAATATACACTGATTTAAAATATACACATACATAATACTAAAATGCTAAGAGAAAGTAATAATAAAGTACAAATAATAATTATATGTACGCACACCTACACATACATAAGCACTACAGAGGGCTGGTGGGACTCTAGTCGGGAGAGCGGCCCACGGCTAGACAAAGGCAGAACGGCACAAAACATCAACTTGCTAACCAGGTGTCTGCGTCTGCCCAACCATCACCCCCAGTCCCCTGCAAGCAATAAATAAATGGTATGGTAATAAGAATAATGTAAGGATTGAAAAATAAATAACAAAACAAAACAAAAATGGGGGAATATAAGTATATCCATCCGAAAGTGTCAATGATCAAACCTGGAAGGCCTCCCAAATATGCATCGCTGAGCACAGCCGGGATGAAAGTGAACTTAACGTTAAATGAGAGCTCTGACCGCCATCCATTGGTCTGCTCAGCGTCTTACATGTTTGGTAGCCCTTGTTGAGCCCGTTTAATACGGTTTCACCCGTTATGGTATAGTATGGATTCGAGTCCATGAGCAGACCCTAACACACAAATACAAGGCACTCTAACCTGTACAGGGGATTGGCGTATATTCCCGGATAAACTTCTCTGCGTCCAAAACCGAGGAGAGCCAAATCTTCTCACCGGAAGGCGGGGTAATTCTTAGTCTTGCAGGCAAGAGCAAGGCTGGGCGAAGATGAAGTTTGTAGAGCTTGGCCATAACATCTCTGTAGCCGGCACGGTGCTTTGCCACATCCGGCGTATAATCCTCATGGACACGGAATGGGTGCCCTTTATTTGACAGGTTGCCCCTCATTCGGTTGCCTCTTGCATCCTTCAATAGCTTGGCGAAGAAGTCGGTGGGGCGAGAGCCCGCCTCCACCCCCTCTGCCAGACCAACAACACAAAGGTTATTACGTCTGGATCGGCTCTCCAGGTCGACCACTTTCACAGAAAGCCTCTGCACACTATCCTGCAATGACGTGCATAGCTTCTCTAACTCGTCGATCCTACCATCGTTGAATTCAGAAGCTTTCTCAAGGTCCACAATGCTCTGACTCTGCGAAGTGACGAATGATGCTCTCGATTATGGTGTCCAGTTCAGCAATAGTAGCCTGAAGATCCTCAGCTATAGCAACACGTAGTTCTCCCAAACCCAGGTAAGTTCTGTAAGTGTCACGTTGTTGCCTGTGCCGTCTGTCTTGTTATTTAGTGGGGAGTAGGCCTCCGCTGGGGATTTATTGTCCTTTGGTCGCTTATTACTCGCCATTTTCACATAGAAAGTTACAATCTTGTATTAGAAAGAAACGTTTGTTGTAAAAAGTGCCATAAAGTAGGTTATATTAGATTATTTCGCAAAAGAAGTTGCAGGAGCCTCTCACACACAGCCATTCACTCCAACATGCTAGCTCCGCCCCTTGGATCCCATTTCTACATGTAAGTTACTCCATCTCAAAATGTTTGAGTACATTGACCTATTTTACTGCGGTATATTGGTTGCATCCCAAATTGCACCATATTCTCTACACATTGCACTACTTTAGGTCCTGATCAAAAGTAGTGCACTAAATAGGGAATAGGGTGCCATTTGGGAGCAGATGATAACTCACCAGGAAGATCTCTATAGCTCCCAGTATGTACATGGCAGCAGCGAAGGTTGTTCCCAGGTAGAAACAGATTCCTACAGCCCCCCCAAACTCAGCCCCCAGGGAACGAGAGATCATGAAGTACGCCCCTCCGGCTACAACAGAGAGCAGCACAGAGTTAACATGGATGAAACTGGTCAGAATAGACTGACGGTGAGATCATTTGTTAGTCATGTGTTAAAAAATAATATTATCTTCTTAATGTCATGTTTATGTAACTGTTACAACTAAAGTGTTTTAAGTGTAAAATGTAAGTTTGGATTCTCAGTCTTCAAAGCTTGTACTGTACCCTCACCTGGGACAACACCATTTGTAGCTATGGCACTCATGGATATGGCAGTGAGCATTGTCTGTCAAACAGGAGAGAATATGAACACCATCAAATAAGGCCAGTCTGTCTTTATGAGAGAGTTCTGGATGTTTTATGTTGTGCCCATCAACCAATACACTCTGCTCTTTATCCACATTATAAACACACTTAGCAATAGAGGCACCACTTGTCATTGGACAACTGAACAGAATTCATCAATCATATTGGAAAGGTTGAGACATAAACCACAAATATATTACATGTCCTTTGGAGTAAACAGCAGGGTGTGGAAACTGCTGTGGGTTCTATTCAGCCTGGTAATGTTAACTGGCTGGCCGGTGACACAGTTTTAACAGGGGGTTTGGCAAGTGGACAAGAACAGTGTGTCAATGGTCTTCTAACATTGCCAGACATTGTCAAATCAAATAAATTTTTATTTGTCACATACACATGGTTAGCAGATGTTAATGCGAGTGTAGCGAAATGCTTGTGTGTGTGTGTGTGTGTGTGTGTGTGTGTGTGTGTGTGTGTGTATGTGAGTGTGCCTGTGTGTGCATCCACAATGTGTGTACAGTGCTGTGAAAAAGTATTTGCCCCCTTCCTGAGTTCTTATTTTTTTTGCACATTTGATTATCAAACAAATTTTAATATTACACAAAGATAACCCAAGTAAACACAAAATTCAGTTTAAGTAATAGCTTTTTTCCCTTAATAAATACAATTATCTGAACCTTCGTGGCCCTATGTGACAGAGTATTTGCCCCCCTTGTTAAATCCTGAATTTACTGTGGTTAATCACATTTTTTGGAAAGCTGAGTTCAATTTCACTAGCCACACCCAGGCCTGATTACTGCCAGACCTGTTGAATCAAGAAATCACTTCAATAGAACCTGTCTGACAAAGTGAAGCAGGCCAAAATATCTCAAAAAGCAAGACATCATGCCGTGATCCAAAGAAATTCAGGAACAGATGAGAAACAATGTAATTAACATCTATCAGTCTGGAAAGGGTTATAAAGCCATTTCTAAAGCTTTGGGACTCCAGCGAACCACGGTGAGAGACATTATCCACAAATGGAGAAAATTTGGAATAGTGCTGAACCTTCCCATGGGTGGCCGGCCAACCAGAATTACCCCAAGAGTGCAGCGACGACTCATCCAAAAGGTCACAAAAGAACCTACAACAACATCTAAAGAACTGCAGGCCTCACTTGCCTCAGTTAAGGTCTGTGTTCATGACTCAACCATAAGAAAGAGACTGGGAAAAAATGACATCCATGGCAGAGTTCCAAGGCGAAAACCACTTCTGACCAAAAAGAACATAAAGGCTCATCTCACTTTTGGCAAAAAACATCTTAATGATCCCCAAGACTTTTGGGAACATATTCTGTCGACTGACGAGACAAGGTGAACTTTTTGGAAGGTTACATCTGGCTTAAAAGTAACACAGCATTTCAGAAAAAGAACATCATACCAACAGTCAAATATGGTGGTGGTAGTGTGATGGTCTGCTTTGTTGCTTCAGGACCTGGAAGACTTGCTGTGATTGATGGAACCATGAATTCTGCTCTCTACCAAAACATCCTGAAGGAGAATGTCCGGCCATCAGTTTGTGACCTCAAGCTGAAGCGCACTTGTGTTCTGCAGCAGGACAATGATCCAAAGCACACCAGCAAGTCCACCTCTGAATGGCTTAAAAAAACAAGATAAAGGTTTGAGTGGCCTAGTCAAAGACTTGAATCCAATTGAGGTGCTGTGGCTTGACCTTAAAAGGGCTGTTCATGCTCGAAAACCCTCCAATGTGGCTGGATTAAAATAATTCTGTGACAGGACCCGATTACGAACCCGGGTCTCCGGAGTGAGAAACAGTCACTTAACCAACTGAGCCACGAATAGTCGGCAGAACCCAGAAAATGAGGCAGACACAGCAGTACTTGAGACGGTGAAGTAATGAAGTAAAAAGTGAAGTTCTTCAGGAAAACATGTAACTCCACAACCTCAAAAGGAATCCTACAAGAACAAAGGAAATCCTCCAAGACAAAAAAGGTAAATCCACAAGGTGGAAGGTAAAGCACAAAAAGCCTCAAAAGATACTCAAAAAACAAACAAGAACAAAAAACAGAATTCCACAAGAGAGTCCACTGGGATCAACAAGAGTACTAGGGCTGGGTGCTAACATACAAACACAGAGCAAAGAACAGAGGGAAAACAAAGGGTTTAAATACAATCAGGGGAAACGAGGCACAGGTGCAAATAATAATGGGGATCAAGGGAAAACAAAATGTCAAAAGGCACAATGGGGGCATCTAGTGACCAAAAACCGGAACAACCCTGGCCAAATCCTGACATTCTGCAAAGAAGAGTGGGCCAAAATTCCTCCACAGCGACATGAAAGACTCATGGCCAGTTATCGCACACGTGTGATTGCAGTTGTTGCTGCTGAGGTTGGCACAACCAGTTATTAGGTTTAGGGGGCAATTACTTTTCCACATAGGTCCATGAAGGTTCGGATAGCTTTTTTTCCCTTAATAAATAAAATAATCAATTAAAAACTGCATTTTGTGTTTATTTGGGTTATCTTTGTGTAATATGTACATTTGTTTGATGATCTGAAACATTTAAGTGTGACAAATGTGCAAAAAAAAAAAAAATCAGGAAGGAGGCAAATACTTTTTCACAGCACTGTGTGTGTGTGTACTAACACATGAGCAGCACATGAGGACGATGAGGAATGACTGGACGATGCCGGCTGTGCCCACGATCCACGTTAGACGAAGGAACAGGATGACACCAAAGATGTTCTGTAGACAGGGCAGGTAGACTCCCATCAGGGTACCCATGTTGGGGGACTGCAGAGAGAGAAAGAGAGAGAGGGAGATGAAGTGAGTGAGAGAGAGAGAGAGAGAGAGAGAGAGAGAGAGAGAGAGAGAGAGAGAGAGAGAGAGAGAGAGAGAGAGAGAGAGAGAGAGAGAAAAAACAACATTTAAAAAAAGAACCAAACATACATAGTGACAGAAAGAAGACAGGAAACAGATGTGAGTGATTTGGTTGTCAAGATAACTATGACTGTACTACTGTAGTTTTCCATATTTGTGTGAGTAGTGTGTTTCAATGTCTATGTTTTTATGTGTGTTTCTGAATATGGTATGTAGCACAGATAGACCCACAGGAAATAGCTAATTGATCAGAATTATTGATCAGGTAAGATATTGATCAACTCTCACCAGGGGGCCTACAGGGCAGAGCCTGTAACAAACAGGCACCAACTCAACCCAAAGCACACGCATGCAAGCTCAGATCCAAACATGTGCAGAGACAGAGGGGTAGAGAGAGAGAGACTAAAGCCTGTTTAAATCTCAAAAGAAGAGAAAGAGAGGTGGTGTTTGTGACTTCTGACCTTTGGGGCCTTCCTTCGTGACGTGTCTGTGTTCTCGGCCTCCTCATGCTCCCTGGCCCCCTGGGTAATGTTGGTGTAGTTGACCAGCCGGCTGAGGAGGGACGACACCTTGGGACGGATGTCCAACTCCTCCTGCAGGACAGCAGAACAGGGAACAGTTAGAGCTGGATGGGTACATGATGTGTCTGTGGGGTGTAATAGCCTACAGTGAAATGGTATTATAGTGCAGTGTAAGGAACTGAATTTGTATAGGTTGAAGTAGGAGTGGTGGTCTATCTAGTGATCGATCAATCTTGGCAGTTGAGATGAGCAAATATTGATGTTTTGTATAATCATGTCATGTATTAGTATCAGAGTCACTGTAAGCCACTTAAAGTAACTGTCCAGTGAACATCTCACTTTTAAAAGTCCATATTATGTTAACTCAAACCCAAATAATGTTGTTGACTCATCCTATACTCCTATCTGTAGCCAAATCATAATTTGGAGAACAAACACCCACCAACATTCCAACACAAAAAAGCAGTTAACATATTTAATTACAATATTTTTGGAAGGAAAACTTTTCCCTCAAATTGTAATTAATTATAGGTCATATTTTCTAGAAATCTGGAAACACTGGACCGTTACTTTAAAGACAGACCTCAAACAAGGCCAGGTTCCTGTCATAGAAATCAGTCTTCCTGTCAGCATCTGCACTGCTGAGGAAAGGACTATCCTCCTTGTGATTTCCATGGCCTGAAAAAAGAGATAGAAGAAGAGAAATAAAACATTTATAAAGTAGACAAGGATAACATTTTCAACCAGTACCTTGGTAAGATAAACAGGGGTCATTATAAAGTATGAAATGTGATAATGAGAGTCAGTTTGTGATCAGTTCCCATTCATGCATGCTGGTGCTCTATTGTAAAACAGCAGTCTGTTTGTTTTCATCTCAACCAACATGTTGCAATATAAAAACACAAAAAATGACAAGTGAGACAAATAAAGTTTAGCGATATACTGTATGTAGAGGTTACAGGAAAAGAGACGACTAATAATAACTACAGTAGCCATCAAAACCATGCAACGATGCAACCCTGCCAACCACAGTATATACTTTGGGGAGGCAGCGTAGCCTAGTGGTTAGAGCGTTGGATTAGAAACCGGAAGGTTGCGAGTTCAAACCCCTGAGCTGACAAGGTACGAATCTGTTGTTCTGCCCCTGAACAGGCAGTTAACCCACTGTTCCCAGGCTGTCATTGAAAATAAGAATTTGTTCTTAACTGACTTGCCTGGTTAAATAAAGGTAAAATTAAAAAAATATATATATATATACGGTCTATGGTGCTAACTGTGACGAATCTCCAAGTTAGTTCACACAGTCTGCCTACAACTGTCTGTCTCAGTATCCCACTCCCACTTTCAAAGTCATCAACCCCGTCAGCTGCTATGTGAGGTAACCATACGTAGAATGTATGCACACATGACTGACTGTAAGTCGCTTTGGATAAAAGCGTCTGCTAAATGGCATATATTATTATTATTATTATTATATATTAACCAGAGACCTGTGTCCTACACTATTATACTGATTTGAATGACTTTAGCATATCAGACACAGAGAAAATAGGAAGGAATTCACTCAAACCCTCTATTGCAAAATGTTTCAACCCATCATTGCTGATCAAGATTGTGAGCGACTTCTCTTGCATCACCAGTAAGCAAAGCATTCACCCAAAGATAAATTCATATCCAAACATCATCCAGGCCAGAACTAAAATCAATCATTGTTAAATAGAGCAGAGACGACAAAAAAGTTGCTTAGTAATTTCTCTCTGGTTTAAACTCTGTTCTCTGTTTCCCTTGATACATCAAGCTGAGGCAGGATATGAGCCTGGGGCTACTGGCAGTGCACACAGCATCTGTGTGAATATGATAATACACGACACACAAACCAATCTATTTCTAGAAATTAGGATCCTGACCTTTGGATCATCCGAGAACATGACAACTGGTCGAGTCTCTTCAAACATTATTTGCTTGCAGCACAAATCCAACCGGTTACATTACTAACATCCTGAGCCACAGACAATTACCCGACTGCCGTACCCTATAAGTAGGGCTGAACACGAGACACAAAATGCTAACTTCTCTCCGGCATCTATTCTAAAACTAGACCCATGCTGGTTCAGTGGTGCCAAGCTTCTCTACTTACCTGTCTCCGGTACCACAGTGTTCAGGACCTCAGTGCTGCTGAGGGTGACCATGCTGCCACAGTGTGTGCAGAGAGCAGTGTACTGTGATCTCTGGCTCGGGACATAGTCAGGCGCCATTCAGAACACACTGTCACACAGGGCAAACTGTCACTCACTGAGGGGCTTGGGCCAGAACACACAGTGTGAGGCTGCACACACACACACACACACACACACACACACACACACACACACACACACACACACACACACACACACACACACACACACACACACACACACACACACACACACACACACACACACACACACACACACACACACACACACACACACACACACACACACACACACACACACACACACACACACCGGAGGGGGAGTGCACACACAGGAGCGAGTACACACAGGCAAGCACGCAGGCACAAATACATATACACTGTGGGATGTAGAGCAGAGGCCAGAGCAAACACACAGTAAGCATATGAAGATCTTAAAGTATTTCATAACTACGTACAGCACATTAATATTACAGTTTTTTACAATCACTTTGGCACTAATTTCAGAACCTTGATGTCATCTTTCAAAACTCTAGACACAAAACTCACAACCAATGATCAAAATGCAAATTTTTCAAAACTAACACCTTTTCCAATTGCTTGGATACAATACACATAAAGCTAAGATAATTTGTTCATTGAACTTAAATCGCCTGTTCAAAATGACAACTTAACATCAAAGTATTACCATTTCAAAATGCAATTCACACATGACATCTGAGATGACTGTCTATTCATTTCATTACAATGATCTAACTATCAATTGATACAACTGTTCAAAATGATAAGTAACTGTTGCATTACTCTTAATGCATAGTTTTATGGAAACTGACAAACAATATTCCATGTTTAGATCATGAAGGTTTCAGGATAACGAGATCCATTGACACCAATTACCGTAGAATGTGAACCAATTGGACGACATTATCTATGGCTGTAATATTTCATCATCATTCTTTATCAGACACTGTTTCTATGGTCCCATGTACCACTTTCCCAGACCACGTTTTCAGATTTGACATTACTGTACACTCACCGGCCACTTTATTAGGTACACCTTTCTCGTACTTTTGCCTCCACAACAGCCTGAATTATTCATGGTGTTGTATGTTAAGAGATGCCCTTCTGCACACCACTGTTTTAAACAGCTGTTATTTGAGCGTTTGTGGCCTTTCTGTTAGCTTGAATGATTCTGGACATTCTCCTCTGATCTCTCTCATTAACAAGGTGTTTTTCCCACAGAACTGCCGCTCACTGAATGTGTTTTGTTTATCGCACCATTCTCTGTAAACTCTAGAGACTGTAGTGCATAAAAATCCCAGGAAGGCAACTGTTTCTGAGATGCTGGAATCACCAAGTGTGGCATCAACAATCATACCACGGTCAAAGTTGCTTAGGTCAAAGTTGCTTAGTTCTAATGTTTGGCTGAACAACATCTAAAGCTCTCTACTCTATATACTCTATATATTGAGTTGCAGACAGCCACATGATTCGCTGTTCGAATGTAACTGTCTTTGATGAGCTAAATCAGGTCTGTAGAGCTGATAGCATGACCTGTCATTGTGTGGGATAATGTCAGGTTCCACCATGCTCAAATGGTGCAAGCATGGTTTCAGGCCCATCCACAATTTACCACCCTGTGCTTACCCCCATACTCTCCTTTCCTTAACCCGATTGAGGAATTTTTCTCCTCATGGAGGTGGAGGGTATATGATCGGCGCCCTCACGAACAAGCCACCCTTCTCCAGGCCATGGATGACGCATGCAATGACATCACGGCAGACCAGTGTCAGGCCTAGCATAATGAAACATGTATCACATATTTTGTACTACAATATTTAATGATTGTATGAACAACTACACAGTGAAACTATCGGTATCTTGTGTGTGGGTGATCTAAATGAATGTTCCTATGGTATTTCATGATACATGAGTTATTTGAACCAATGATTCTGTAAGTGCAAGGTTTCTTTAAAGATATGAATGCAGAATGCAATGTTTTGAACATTGGACATCCTGTGTTACAAGTGATGACCGCTTTGAGTTTTGTCTAGAGCTTTGAAAAATGACCACAAGGTTCTGAAATTAGTGCCAAAGTGATTGTTAAAAACTGTACTATGGGCCATGATGGGCTTGTCATTGGATGCTAACAACGCATAATGGCAACTCAAAATGATATCCTGTGAAACATTTAGAAAATATGTCCCACTTAATAATCACTAATGATGAGGGAGTCAACTCCTTGTACCATTTCTGAGATTAGATGGGAATAAGTGTGTAAAGACCTAACACTCACTCACTAGTATGATGTCATTGAAAAGGGGCAGGGAAAGAGACAAGATCAAATCAATTCAAATACTGTCCTCTAGTGTCAGTTTGCTGCTAGTGCCATGTGAGAACATTGTAATACAGGAAGGATGTCACTTTGTGTTTACATGTGTTTGTGTTTACATTGCAATGTGCCATGACATCATAGCGTCAGTTCTGAACAATGACCGAAGGATGCTGAACTTGTAAAACAACATATAATCCTTTATCTCTGTCTGTACTGTTCGCTTATATGTTTCCAAATGTCGCTCTCTCTACCACAACACCCTCCCCATGTCGGTCTTATTAAAAGGATGGAGTGTATGGGGACGGGGTGCCATTTGTAAAGTTGAATGGTCCGGAGGGGGTTCTCCTGACCTGACATTTGATGTCTAATTAAAACAGATTAAAGATGAACAGAACTGTTATGAATGACTCACAGAGAGCCCTGAGTTCCACTGTGCTGAAAAGAACAGCACACAGGGATTTACAACAACAGGTCCCAACAAGTCAACCAACAAACGGTGCCTCCACAAAAATGCCTCTGAGCCACAAGATCAAACGACTGCCAACAAAGTGAGACAGACTGCCAACCCTGCCGAGCTTCCCGCCTCCTCCTGCTGTACTGAACAGTCACCTTTGTCTGAACGCCTTGTTACTATTAGACAAGTCAGCACATTACTGGCAGCACTCACTTTAGCTTTTTACAGAGAGAAATAACATGACTACCGTACCCAAGTTTCCAAAGCTACCCAGACATATAATGAAGTTGTTTCATATGTGCTTGACTGAAGAGGTCTTTGAACAAGGCCTATTACTGGAAGTGTCAACATATCACTGGTGTAGTGAAGTTACAGGCCAACTTACGTACATCTGCAGAATTAATTTTGGAAGATCATATCATTCTTTCCATCAGCTTCTTTCTTTGTCTTTTTACATTTAATACAAAGCAGAGACTATTAGCCAAGTTATTAACAAATACTATATTTGCAGATTAATTTTAAGCTTCAAACACACCAGTAAAATTACACACATTTAAAATGATCACACGTATTTTTAATATGGTCCCATTCAAACAAAGAAAACAGGAAAAGGAAAGTCCAAATGGTCTAGTAAGCACTAATGTGGGGCATTAATTGAGGTTGTGTCTTTTTCTGTAAAGGCCTATGATCAGTGCTGCTTTGTGCCACCGTAAAAACAACTAAGACAAAACTATTTCTGACCTGTTACTTACCTGTCAATCCATAAACAATCAATAGAAGAGCGGTGAAGTCCACCTAATGGAAACACAGGCTGTATCTGCTTGATTATCTTCTCCCTGATAGATATGGAGTTCTCTAAAATACACTCTTCCCCCTGGATTTAAATAGACAATGAACCAATACCCTAGACTAGTCTGACTGACACAAACCTATACCCTAGACTAGAGACTCACTGATACAGAACTATACCCTAGACTAGAGTCTGACTGACACAGAACTATAACCTAGACTAGAGACTCACTGATACAGAACTATACCCTAGACTAGAATCTGACTGATACAGAACTATACCCTAGACTAGAATCTGACTGATACAGAACTATACCCTAGACTAGAATCTGACTGATACAGAACTATACCCTAGACTAGAACTCACTGATACAGAACTATACCCTAGACTAGAGTCTGACTGACACAGAACTATAACCTAGACTAGAATCTGACTGATACAGAACTATACCCTAGACTAGAATCTGACTGACACAGAACTATACCCTAGACTAGAATCTGACTGACACAGAACTATACCCTAGACTAGAATCTGACTGATACCCTAGACAGAACTATACCCTAGACTAGAATCTGACTGGTACAGAACTATACCCTAGACTAGAATCTGACTGATACAGAACTATACCCTAGACTAGAATCTGACTGATACAGAACTATACCCTAGACTAGAATCTGACTGACACAGAACTATACCCTAGACTAGAATCTGACTGACACAGAACTATACCCTAGACTAGAATCTGACTGACACAGAACTATACCCTAGACTAGAATCTGACTGACACAGAACTATACCCTAGACTAGAATCTGACTGACACAGAACTATACCCTAGACTAGAATCTGACTGACACACAGAACTATACCCTAGACTAGAATCTGACTGATACAGAACTATACCCTAGACTAGAATCTGACTGACACAGAACTATACCCTAGACTAGAATCTGACTGACACAGAACTATACCCTAGACTAGAATCTGACTGATACAGAACTATACCCTAGACTAGAATCTGACTGACACAGAACTATACCCTAGACTAGAATCTGACTGATACAGAACTATACCCTAGACTAGAATCTGACTGATACAGAACTATACCCTAGACTAGAATCTGACTGACACAGAACTATACCCTAGACTAGAATCTGACTGATACAGAACTATACCCTAGACTAGTCTGACTGACACAGAACTATACCCTAGACTAGAATCTGACTGACACAGAACTATACCCTACAGACTAGAGAGACTCACTGACACAGAACACAGAACTAGACTCACTGACACAGAACTAGAATCTGACTGATACAGAACTATACCCTAGACTAGTCTGACTGACACAAACCTATACCCTAGACTAGAGTCTGACTGATACAGAACTATAACCTAGATTAGAGACTCACTGACACAGAATTATACCCTAGACTAGAGTCTGACTGATACAGAACTATACCCTAGACTATTCTGACTGACACAGAACTATACCCTAGACTAGAGTCTGACTGATACAGAACTATACCCTAGACTATTCTGACTGACACAAAACTATACCCTAGACTAGAGACTCACTGACACAGAACTATACCCTAGATTAGAGTCTGACTGACACAGAACTATACCCTAGACTATTCTGACTGACACAAAACTATACCCTAGACTAGTCTGACTGACACAAACCTATACCCTAGACTAGAGACTCACTGACACAGAACTATACCCTAGACTAGAGTCTGACTGACACAGAACTATACCCTAGATTAGAGTCTGACTGACACAGAACTATACCCTAGACTATTCTGACTGACACAAAACTATACCCTAGACTAGAGACTCACTGACACAGAACTATACCCTAGACTAGTCTGACTGACACAGAACTATAACCTAGACTAGAGACTCACTGACACAGAACTATACCCTAGACTAGAGTCTGACTGATACAAAACTATACCCTAGACTAGTGACTCACTGACACAGAACTATACCCTAGACTAGAGTCTGACTGACACAGAACTATAACCTAGAATAGAGACTCACTGACACAGAACTATACCCTAGACTAGTCTGACTGACACAAACCTATACCCTAGACTAGAGACTCACTGACACAGAACTATACCCTAGACTAGTCTGACTGACACAAACCTATACCCTAGACTAGAGACTCACTGACACAGAACTATACCCTAGTCTAGAATCTGACTGATACAGAACTATACCCTAGACTAGTTTGACTGACACAAACCTATACCCTAGACTAGAGACTCACTGACACAGAACTATACCCTAGTCTAGAATCTGACTGATACAGAACTATACCCTAGACTAGTCTGACTGACACAAACCTATACCCTAGACTAGAGACTCACTGACACAGAACTATACCCTAGACTAGAGACTCACTGACACAGAACTATACCCTAGACTAGAATCTGACTGATACAGAACTATACCCTAGACTAGTCTGACTGACACAAACCTATACCCTAGACTAGAGACTCACTGACACAGAACTATACCCTAGACTAGAATCTGACTGATACAGAACTATACCCTAGACAAGAATCTGACTGACACAAAACTATACCCTAGACTAGTCTGACTGACACAAACCTATACCCTAGACTAGAGACTCACTGACACAGAACTATACCCTAGACTAGAGTCTGACTGACACAGAACTATACCCTAGACTAGAGACTCACTGACACAGAACTATACCCTAGACTAGAGTCTGACTGACACAGAACTATAACCTAGACTAGAGACTCACTGACACAGAACTATACCCTAGACTAGAGTCTGACTGACACAGAACTATACCCTAGACTATTCTGACTGACACAAAACTATACCCTAGACTAGAGACTCACTGACACAGAACTATACCCTAGACTAGAGTCTGACTGACACAGAACTATAACCTAGACTAGAGACTCACTGACACAGAACTATACCCTAGACTAGAGTCTGACTGATACAGAACTATACCCTAGACTAGTCTGACTGACACAAAACTATACCCTAGACTAGAGACTCACTGACACAGAACTATACCCTAGACTAGAGTCTGACTGACACAGAACTATAACCTAGAATAGAGACTCACTGACACAGAACTATATCCTAGACTAGTCTGACTGACACAAACCTATACCCTAGACTAGAGACTCACTGACACAGAACTATACCCTAGTCTAGAATCTGACTGATACAGAACTATACCCTAGACTAGTCTGACTGACACAAACTATACCCTAGACTAGAGACTCACTGACACAGAACTATACCCTAGACTAGAGACTCACTGACACAGAACTATACCCTAGACTAGAATCTGACTGATACAGAACTATACCCTAGACTAGTCTGACTGACACAAACCTATACCCTAGACTAGAGACTCACTGACACAGAACTATACCCTAGACTAGAGACTCACTGACACAGAACTATACCCTAGACTAGAATCTGACTGATACAGAACTATACCCTAGAGTCTGACAGACACAGAACTATACCCTAGACTAGAGACTCACTGACACAGAACTATACCCTAGACTAGAATCTGACTGACACAGAACTATACCCTAGACTAGAATCTGACTGACACAAAACTATACCCTGACTACACTGACACAAACTATACCCTAGACTAGAGACTCACTGACACAGAACTATACCCTAGACTGACACAGAACTATACCTAGACTAGAGACTCACTGACACAGAACTATACCCTAGACTAGAGTCTGACTGACACAGAACTATACCTAGACTAGAGTCTGACTGACACAGAACTATACCCTAGACTAGAGTCTGACTGACACAGAACTATACCTAGACTAGACTGACTGACACAGAACTATACCCTAGACTAGACTGACACAGAACTATACCCTAGACTAGTCTGACTGACAAAACTATACCCTAGACTAGAGACTCACTGACACAGAACTATACCCTAGACAGAGTCTGACTAGAGACTGACACAGAACTATACCCTAGACTAGAGACTCACTGACACAGAACTATACCCTAGACTAGAGTCTGACTGACACAGAACTATACCCTAGACTAGTCTGACTGACACAAAACTATACCCTAGACTAGAGACTCACTGACACAGAACTATACCCTAGACTAGAGATCTGACTGACACAGAACTATACCCTAGACTATTCTGACTGACACAAAACTATACCCTAGACTAGAGACTCACTGACACAGAACTATACCCTAGACTAGAGTCTGACTGACACAGAACTATACCCTAGACTATTCTGACTGACAAACTATACCCTAGACTATACTGACACAGAACCCTAGACTAGAGACTCACTGACACAGAACTATACCCTAGACTAGTCTGACTGAACACAGAACTATAACCTACCCTAGACTAGAGACTCACTGACACAGAACTATACCCTAGAGACTGATACAGAGTCTGACTGACACAAAACTATACCCTAGACTAGAGACTCACTGACACAGAACTATACCCTAGACTAGAGTCTGACTGATACAGAACTATACCCCCTAGAGTCTAGAACTATTACCCTGACTGACACAAAACTATACCCTAGACTAGAGACTCACTGACACAGAACTATACCCTAGACTAGAGTCTGACTGACACAGAACTATACCCTAGACTATTCTGACTGACACAAAACTATACCCTAGACTAGAGACTCACTGACACAGAACTATACCCTAGACTAGAGTCTGACTGACACAGAACTATAACCTAGACTAGAGACTCACTGACACAGAACTATACCCTAGACTAGAGTCTGACTGATACAGAACTATACCCTAGACTAGTCTGACTGACACAAAACTATACCCTAGACTAGAGACTCACTGACACAGAACTATACCCTAGACTAGAGTCTGACTGACACAGAACTATAACCTAGAATAGAGACTCACTGACACAGAACTATATCCTAGACTAGTCTGACTGACACAAACCTATACCCTAGACTAGAGACTCACTGACACAGAACTATACCCTAGTCTAGAATCTGACTGATACAGAACTATACCATAGACTAGTCTGACTGACACAAACCTATACCCTAGACTAGAGACTCACTGACACAGAACTATACCCTAGTCTAGAATCTGACTGATACAGAACTATACCCTAGACTAGTCTGACTGACACAAACCTATACCCTAGACTAGAGACTCACTGACACAGAACTATACCCTAGACTAGAGACTCACTGATACAGAACTATACCCTAGACTAGAATCTGACTGACACAAAACTATACCCTAGACTAGTCTGACTGACACAAAACTATACCCTAGACTAGAGACTCACTGACACAGAACTATACCCTAGACTAGAGACTCACTGACACAGAACTATACCCTAGACTAGAGACTCTGACACAGAACTATACTGACAGTCAGAACTATACCCTAGACTGACTGACACAGAACTATACCCTAGACTAGAGTCTGACTGATACAGAACTATACCCTAGACTATTCTGACTGACACAAAACTATACCCTAGACTAGAGACTCACTGACACAGAACTATACCCTAGACTATTCTGACTGACACAAAACTATACCCTAGACTAGAGACTCACTGACACAGAACTATACCCTAGATTAGAGTCTGACTGACACAGAACTATACCCTAGACTATTCTGACTGACACAAAACTATACCCTAGACTAGAGACTCACTGACACAGAACTATACCCTAGACTAGTCTGACTGACACAGAACTATAACCTAGACTAGAGACTCACTGACACAGAACTATACCCTAGACTAGAGTCTGACTGATACAGAACTATACCCTAGACTATTCTGACTGACACAAAACTATACCCTAGACTAGAGACTCACTGACACAGAACTATACCCTAGATTAGAGTCTGACTGACACAGAACTATACCCTAGACTATTCTGACTGACACAAAACTATACCCTAGACTAGAGACTCACTGACACAGAACTATACCCTAGACTAGAGTCTGACTGACACAGAACTATAACCTAGACTAGAGACTCACTGACACAGAACTATACCCTAGACTAGAGTCTGACTGATACAGAACTATACCCTAGACTAGTCTGACTGACACAAAACTATACCCTAGACTAGAGACTCACTGACACAGAACTATACCCTAGACTAGAGTCTGACTGACACAGAACTATAACCTAGAATAGAGACTCACTGACACAGAACTATACCCTAGACTAGTCTGACTGACACAAACCTATACCCTAGACTAGAGACTCACTGACACAGAACTATACCCTAGTCTAGAATCTGACTGATACAGAACTATACCCTAGACTAGTCTGACTGACACAAACCTATACCCTAGACTAGAGACTCACTGACACAGAACTATACCCTAGACTAGAGACTCACTGACACAGAACTATACCCTAGACTAGAATCTGACTGATACAGAACTATACCCTAGACTAGTCTGACTGACACAAACCTATACCCTAGACTAGAGACTCACTGACACAGAACTATACACTAGACTAGAGACTCACTGACACAGAACTATACCCTAGACTAGAATCTGACTGATACAGAACTATACCCTAGACTAGTCTGACAGACACAAACCTATACCCTAGACTAGAGACTCACTGACACAGAACTATACCCTAGACTAGAATCTGACTGATACAGAACTATACCCTAGACTAGAATCTGACTGACACAAAACTATACCCTAGACTAGTCTGACTGACACAAACCTATACCCTAGACTAGAGACTCACTGACACAGAACTATACCCTAGACTAGAGACTCACTGACACAGAACTATACCCTAGACTAGAGACTCACTGACACAGAACTATACCCTAGACTAGAGTCTGACTGACACAGAACTATACCCTAGACTAGAGTCTGACTGACACAGAACTATACCCTAGACTAGAGTCTGACTGATACAGAACTATAACCTAGACTAGAGACTCACTGACACAGAATTATACCCTAGACTAGAGTCTGACTGATACAGAACTATACCCTAGACTATTCTGACTGACACAGAACTATACCCTAGACTAGAGTCTGACTGACACAGAACTATACCCTAGACTAGAGTCTGACTGACACAGAACTATAACCTAGACTAGAGACTCACTGACACAGAACTATACCCTAGACTAGAGTCTGACTGATACAGAACTATACCCTAGACTAGTCTGACTGACACAAAACTATACCCTAGACTAGAGACTCACTGACACAGAACTATACCCTAGACTAGAGTCTGACTGACACAGAACTATAACCTAGAATAGAGACTCACTGACACAGAACTATATCCTAGACTAGTCTGACTGACACAAACCTATACCCTAGACTAGAGACTCACTGACACAGAACTATACCCTAGTCTAGAATCTGACTGATACAGAACTATACCCTAGACTAGTCTGACTGACACAAACCTATACCCTAGACTAGAGACTCACTGACACAGAACTATACCCTAGACTAGAGACTCACTGACACAGAACTATACCCTAGACTAGAATCTGACTGATACAGAACTATACCCTAGACTAGTCTGACTGACACAAACCTATACCCTAGACTAGAGACTCACTGACACAGAACTATACCTAGACTAGACTACTGACACAGAACTATACCCTAGACTAGAGACTGACTGATACAGAACTATACCCTAGACTAGAATCTGACTGACACAAAACTATACCCTAGACTAGTCTGACTGACACAAACCTATACCCCTAGAGACTCAGACACAGACTGACACAGAACTATACCCTAGACTAGATCTGACTGACACAAACTATACCTAGACTAGAGACTGACACAGAGACTACTGACACAGAACTATACCCTCTGACTGACACAGAACTATACCCTAGACTAGAGTCTGACTGACACAGAACTATACCCTAGACTAGAGTCTGACTGATACAGAACTATAACCTAGACTAGAGACTAGAGACTGTACTGACACAGAACTATACCCTAGACTAGAGTCTGACTGATACAGAACTATACCCTAGACTATTCTGACTGACACAGAACTATACCCTAGACTAGAGTCTGACTGACACAGAACTATACCCTAGACTAGAGTCTGACTGACACAGAACTATAACCTAGACTAGAGACTCACTGACACAGAACTATACCCTAGACTAGAGTCTGACTGATACAGAACTATACCCTAGACTAGTCTGACTGACACAAAACTATACCCTAGACTAGAGACTCACTGACACAGAACTATACCCTAGACTAGAGTCTGACTGACACAGAACTATAACCTAGAATAGAGACTCACTGACACAGAACTATATCCTAGACTAGTCTGACTGACACAAACCTATACCCTAGACTAGAGACTCACTGACACAGAACTATACCCTAGTCTAGAATCTGACTGATACAGAACTATACCATAGACTAGTCTGACTGACACAAACCTATACCCTAGACTAGAGACTCACTGACACAGAACTATACCCTAGTCTAGAATCTGACTGATACAGAACTATACCCTAGACTAGTCTGACTGACACAAACCTATACCCTAGACTAGAGACTCACTGACACAGAACTATACCCTAGACTAGAGACTCACTGATACAGAACTATACCCTAGACTAGAATCTGACTGACACAAAACTATACCCTAGACTAGTCTGACTGACACAAACCTATACCCTAGACTAGAGACTCACTGACACAGAACTATACCCTAGACTAGAGACTCACTGACACAGAACTATACCCTAGACTAGAGACTCACTGACACAGAACTATACCCTAGACTAGAGTCTGACTGACACAGAACTATACCCTAGACTAGTCTGACTGACACAGAACTATACCCTAGACTAGAGTCTGACTGATACAGAACTATACCCTAGACTATTCTGACTGACACAAAACTATACCCTAGACTAGAGACTCACTGACACAGAACTATACCCTAGACTATTCTGACTGACACAAAACTATACCCTAGACTAGAGACTCACTGACACAGAACTATACCCTAGATTAGAGTCTGACTGACACAGAACTATACCCTAGACTATTCTGACTGACACAAAACTATACCCTAGACTAGAGACTCACTGACACAGAACTATACCCTAGACTAGTCTGACTGACACAGAACTATAACCTAGACTAGAGACTCACTGACACAGAACTATACCCTAGACTAGAGTCTGACTGATACAGAACTATACCCTAGACTATTCTGACTGACACAAAACTATACCCTAGACTAGAGACTCACTGACACAGAACTATACCCTAGATTAGAGTCTGACTGACACAGAACTATACCCTAGACTATTCTGACTGACACAAAACTATACCCTAGACTAGAGACTCACTGACACAGAACTATACCCTAGACTAGAGTCTGACTGACACAGAACTATAACCTAGACTAGAGACTCACTGACACAGAACTATACCCTAGACTAGAGTCTGACTGATACAGAACTATACCCTAGACTAGTCTGACTGACACAAAACTATACCCTAGACTAGAGACTCACTGACACAGAACTATACCCTAGACTAGAGTCTGACTGACACAGAACTATAACCTAGAATAGAGACTCACTGACACAGAACTATACCCTAGACTAGTCTGACTGACACAAACCTATACCCTAGACTAGAGACTCACTGACACAGAACTATACCCTAGTCTAGAATCTGACTGATACAGAACTATACCCTAGACTAGTCTGACTGACACAAACCTATACCCTAGACTAGAGACTCACTGACACAGAACTATACCCTAGACTAGAGACTCACTGACACAGAACTATACCCTAGACTAGAATCTGACTGATACAGAACTATACCCTAGACTAGTCTGACTGACACAAACCTATACCCTAGACTAGAGACTCACTGACACAGAACTATACACTAGACTAGAGACTCACTGACACAGAACTATACCCTAGACTAGAATCTGACTGATACAGAACTATACCCTAGACTAGTCTGACAGACACAAACCTATACCCTAGACTAGAGACTCACTGACACAGAACTATACCCTAGACTAGAATCTGACTGATACAGAACTATACCCTAGACTAGAATCATGACACAAAACTATACCCTAGACTAGTCTGACTGACACAAACTATACCCTAGACTAGAGACTCACTGACACAGAACTATACCCTAGACTAGAGACTCACTGACACAGAACTATACCCTAGACTAGAGTCTGACTGACACAGAACTATACCCTAGACTAGAGTCTGACTGACACAGAACTATACCCTAGACTAGAGTCTGACTGACACAGAACTATAACCTAGACTAGAGACTCACTGACACAGAATTATACCCTAGACTAGAGTCTGACTGATACAGAACTATACCCTAGACTATTCTGACTGACACAGAACTATACCCTAGACTAGAGACTCACTGACACAGAACTATACCCTAGACTAGAGTCTGACTGAGTCTGACTGACACAGAACTATACCCTAGACTAGAGACTCACTGACACAGAACTATACCCTAGACTAGAGTCTGACTGACACAGAACTATACCCTAGACTAGTCTGACTGACACAAAACTATACCCTAGACTAGAGACTCACTGACACAGAACTATACCCTAGACTAGAGTCTGACTGACACAGAACTATACCCTAGACTAGAGTCTGACTGACACAGAACTATACCCTAGACTAGAGTCTGACTGACACAGAACTATACCCTAGACTAGTCTGACTGACACAGAACTATACCCTAGACTATTCTGACTGACACAAAACTATACCCTAGACTAGAGACTCACTGACACAGAACTATACCCTAGATTAGAGTCTGACTGACACAGAACTATACCCTAGACTATTCTGACTGACACAAAACTATACCCTAGACTAGAGACTCACTGACACAGAACTATACCCTAGACTAGAGTCTGACTGACACAGAACTATAACCTAGACTAGAGACTCACTGACACAGAACTATACCCTAGACTAGAGTCTGACTGATACAGAACTATACCCTAGACTATTCTGACTGACACAAAACTATACCCTAGACTAGAGACTCACTGACACAGAACTATACCCTAGATTAGAGTCTGACTGACACAGAACTATACCCTAGACTATTCTGACACAGAACTATACAGAAACTATACCCTAGACTAGAGACTCACTGACACAGAACTATACCCTAGACTAGAGTCTGACTGACACAGAACTATAACCTAGACTAGAGACTCACTGACACAGAACTATACCCTAGACTAGAGTCTGACTGATACAGAACTATACCCTAGACTAGTCTGACTGACACAAAACTATACCCTAGACTAGAGACTCACTGACACAGAACTATACCCTAGACTAGAGTCTGACTGACACAGAACTATAACCTAGAATAGAGACTCACTGACACAGAACTATACCCTAGACTAGTCTGACTGACACAAACCTATACCCTAGACTAGAGACTCACTGACACAGAACTATACCCTAGTCTAGAATCTGACTGATACAGAACTATACCCTAGACTAGTCTGACTGACACAAACCTATACCCTAGACTAGAGACTCACTGACACAGAACTATACCCTAGACTAGAGACTCACTGACACAAACCCTAGATAGAGACTCCTGACACAGACTAGAATCTGACTGACACAGAACTATACCCTAGACTAGTCTGACTGACACAAAACTATACCCTAGACTAGAGACTCACTGACACAGAACTATACCTAGACTAGAGACTCACTGACACAGAACTATACCTAGACTAGAATCTGACTACAGAACTATACCCTAGACTAGTCTGACTGACACAAACTATACCCTAGACTAGAGACTCACTGACACAGAACTATACCCTAGATCTGACTGACACAGAACTATACCCTAGACTAGAATCTGACTGACACAAAACTATACCCTAGACTAGTCTGACTGACACAAACCTATACCCTAGACTAGAGACTCACTGACACAGAACTATACCCTAGACTAGAGTCTGACTGACACAGAACTATACCCTAGACTAGAGTCTGACTGACACAGAACTATACCCTAGACTAGAGTCTGACTGACACAGAACTATACCCTAGACTAGTCTGACTGACACAGAACTATAACCTAGACTAGAGACTCACTGACACAGAACTATACCCTAGACTAGAGTCTGACTGACACAGAACTATACCCTAGACTATTCTGACTGACACAAAACTATACCCTAGACTAGAGACTCACTGACACAGAACTATACCCTAGACTAGAGTCTGACTGACACAGAACTATAACCTAGACAGAGACTAGACTGACACAGAACTATACCCTAGACTAGAGTCTGACTGATACAGAACTATACCCTAGACTAGTCTGACTGACACAAAACTATACCCTAGACTAGAGACTCACTGACACAGAACTATACCCTAGACTAGAGTCTGACTGACACAGAACTATACCCTAGACTAGAGACTCACTGACACAGAACTATACCCTAGACTAGTCTGACTGACACAAACCTATACCCTAGACTAGAGACTCACTGACACAGAACTATACCCTAGTCTAGAATCTGACTGATACAGAACTATACCCTAGACTAGTCTGACTGACACAAACCTATACCCTAGACTAGAGACTCACTGACACAGAACTATACCCTAGACTAGAGACTCACTGACACAGAACTATACCCTAGACTAGAATCTGACTGATACAGAACTATACCCTAGACTAGTCTGACTGACACAAACCTATACCCTAGACTAGAGACTCACTGACACAGAACTATACACTAGACTAGAGACTCACTGACACAGAACTATACCCTAGACTAGAATCTGACTGATACAGAACTATACCCTAGACTAGTCTGACAGACACAAACCTATACCCTAGACTAGAGACTCACTGACACAGAACTATACCCTAGACTAGAATCTGACTGATACAGAACTATACCCTAGACTAGAATCTGACTGACACAAAACTATACCCTAGACTAGTCTGACTGACACAAACCTATACCCTAGACTAGAGACTCACTGACACAGAACTATACCCTAGACTAGAGACTCACTGACACAGAACTATACCCTAGACTAGAGACTCACTGACACAGAACTATACCCTAGACTAGAGTCTGACTGACACAGAACTATACCCTAGACTAGAGTCTGACTGACACAGAACTATACCCTAGACTAGAGTCTGACTGATACAGAACTATAACCTAGACTAGAGACTCACTGACACAGAACTATACCCTAGACTAGAGTCTGACTGATACAGAACTATACCCTAGACTATTCTGACTGACACAGAACTATACCCTAGACTAGAGACTGACACAGAACTATACCCTAGACTAGAGTCTGACTGACACAGAACTATACCCTAGACTAGAGACTCACTGACACAGAACTATACCCTAGACTAGAGTCTGACTGATAGAACTATACCCTAGACTATTCTGACTGACACAAAACTATACCCTAGACTAGAGACTCACTGACACAGAACTATACCCTAGACTAGTCTGACTGACACAAAACTATACCCTAGACTAGAGACTCACTGACACAGAACTATACCCTAGACTAGAGTCTGACTGACACAGAACTATACCCTAGACTATTCTGACTGACACAAAACTATACCCTAGACTAGAGACTCACTGACACAGAACTATACCCTAGACTAGTCTGACTGACACAGAACTATAACCTAGACTAGACTCACTGACACAGAACTATACCCTAGACTAGAGTCTGACTGATACAGAACTATACCCTAGACTAGTCTGACTGACACAAAACTATACCCTAGACTAGAGACTCACTGACACAGAACTATACCCTAGACTAGAGTCTGACTGACACAGAACTATACCCTAGACTAGTCTGACTGACACAAAACTATACCCTAGACTAGAGACTCACTGACACAGAACTATACCCTAGATTAGAGTCTGACTGACACAGAACTATACCCTAGACTATTCTGACTGACACAAAACTATACCCTAGACTAGAGACTCACTGACACAGAACTATACCCTAGACTAGAGTCTGACTGATACAGAACTATACCCTAGACTAGTCTGACTGACACAAAACTATACCCTAGACTAGAGACTCACTGACACAGAACTATACCCTAGACTAGAGTCTGACTGATACAGAACACAGAACTGACACAAATACCTAGACTAGAGACTCACTGACACAGAACTACAGAATACCCTAGACTAGTCTGACTGACACAAACCTATACCCTAGACTAGAGACTCACTGACACAGAACTATACCCTAGTCTAGAATCTGACTGATACAGAACTATACCCTAGACTAGTCTGACTGACACAAACCTATACCCTAGACTAGAGACTCACTGACACAGAACTATACCCTAGACTAGAGACTCTGACTGACACAGAACTATACCCTAGACTAGACTAGTCTGACTGACACAAACCTATACCCTAGACTAGAGACTCACTGACACAGAACTATACCCTAGACTAGAATCTGACTGATACAGAACTATACCCTAGACTAGAATCTGAATGACACAAAACTATACCCTAGACTAGTCTGACTGACACAAACCTATACCCTAGACTAGAGACTCACTGACACAGAACTATACCCTAGACTAGAGACTCACTGACACAGAACTATACCCTAGACTAGAGACTGACACAGAACTATACTAGACTAGAGTCACTGACACAGAACTATACCTAGACTAGACTCACTGAGAACTATACCCTGACTGACACAGAACTATACCCTAGACTAGAGTCTCTGACTGACACAAAACTATAACCTAGACTAGAGACTCACTGACACAGAACTATACCCTAGACTAGAGTCTGACTGATACAGAACTATACCCTAGACTATTCTGACTGACACAAAACTATACCCTAGACTAGAGACTCACTGACACAGAACTATACCCTAGACTAGTCTGACTGACACAGAACTATAACCTAGACTAGAGACTCACTGACACAGAACTATACCCTAGACTAGAGTCTGACTGATACAGAACTATACCCTAGACTAGTCTGACTGACACAAAACTATACCCTAGACTAGAGACTCACTGACACAGAACTATACCCTAGACTAGAGTCTGACTGATACAGAACTATACCCTAGACTATTCTGACTGACACAAAACTATACCCTAGACTAGAGACTCACTGACACAGAACTATACCCTAGACTAGAGTCTGACTGATACAGAACTATACCCTAGACTAGTCTGACTGACACAAAACTATACCCTAGACTAGAGACTCACTGACACAGAACTATACCCTAGACTATTCTGACTGACACAAACCTATACCCTAGACTAGAGACTCACTGACACAGAACTATACCCTAGATTAGAGTCTGACTGACACAGAACTATACCCTAGACTATTCTGACTGACACAAAACTATACCCTAGACTAGAGACTCACTGACACAGAACTATACCCTAGACTAGTCTGACTGACACAGAACTATAACCTAGACTAGAGACTCACTGACACAGAACTATACCCTAGACTAGAGTCTGACTGATACAGAACTATACCCTAGACTAGTCTGACTGACACAAAACTATACCCTAGACTAGAGACTCACTGACACAGAACTATACCCTAGACTAGAGTCTGACTGATACAGAACTATACCCTAGACTATTCTGACTGACACAAAAGTATACCCTAGACTAGAGACTCACTGACACAGAACTATACCCTAGATTAGAGTCTGACTGACACAGAACTATACCCTAGACTATTCTGACTGACACAAAACTATACCCTAGACTAGAGACTCACTGACACAGAACTATACCCTAGACTAGTCTGACTTACACAAAACTATACCCTAGACTAGAGACTCACTGACACAGAACTATACCCTAGACTAGAGTCTGACTGATACAGAACTATACCCTAGACTATTCTGATACAGAACTATACCCTAGACTATTCTGACTGACACAGAACTATACCCTAGACTAGAGTCTGACTGACACAGAACTATACCCTAGACTAGAGTCTGACTGACACAAAACTATACCCTAGACTAGAGACTCACTGACACAGAACCATACCCTAGATTAGAGTCTGACTGACACAGAACTATACCCTAGACTATTCTGACTGACACAAAACTATACCCTAGACTAGAGACTCACTGACACAGAACTATACCCTAGACTAGTCTGACTGACACAGAACTATAACCTAGACTAGAGACTCACTGACACAGAACTATACCCTAGACTAGAGTCTGACTGATACAGAACTATACCCTAGACTAGTCTGACTGACACAAAACTATACCCTAGACTAGAGACTCACTGACACAGAACTATACCCTAGACTAGAGTCTGACTGATACAGAACTATACCCTAGACTATTCTGACTGACACAAAACTATACCCTAGACTAGAGACTCACTGACACAGAACTATACCCTAGATTAGAGTCTGACTGACACAGAACTATACCCTAGACTATTCTGACTGACACAAAACTATACCCTAGACTAGAGACTCACTGACACAGAACTATACCCTAGACTAGAGTCTGACTGACACAGAACTATAACCTAGACTAGAGACTCACTGACACAGAACTATACCCTAGACTAGAGTCTGACTGATACAGAACTATACCCTAGACTAGTCTGACTGACACAAAACTATACCCTAGACTAGAGACTCACTGACACAGAACTATACCCTAGACTAGAGTCTGACTGACACAGAACTATAACCTAGACTAGTCTGACTGACACAAACCTATACCCTAGACTAGAGACTCACTGACACAGAACTATACCCTAGTCTAGAATCTGACTGATACAGAACTATACCCTAGACTAGTCTGACTGACACAAACCTATACCCTAGACTAGAGACTCACTGACACAGAACTATACCCTAGTCTAGAATCTGACTGATACAGAACTATACCCTAGACTAGTCTGACTGACACAAACCTATACCCTAGACTAGAGACTCACTGACACAGAACTATACCCTAGACTAGAGACTCACTGACACAGAACTATACCCTAGACTAGAATCTGACTGATACAGAACTATACCCTAGACTAGTCTGACTGACACAAACCTATACCCTAGACTAGAGACTCACTGACACAGAACTATACCCTAGACTAGAATCTGACTGATACAGAACTATACCCTAGACTAGAATCTGACTGACACAAAACTATACCCTAGACTAGTCTGACTGACACAAACCTATACCCTAGACTAGAGACTCACTGACACAGAACTATACCCTAGACTAGAGACTCACTGACACAGAACTATACCCTAGACTAGAGACTCACTGACACAGAACTATACCCTAGACTAGAGTCTGACTGACACAGAACTATACCCTAGACTAGAGTCTGACTGACACAGAACTATACCCTAGACTAGAGTCTGACTGACACAGAACTATAACCTAGACTAGAGACTCACTGACACAGAACTATACCCTAGACTAGAGTCTGACTGATACAGAACTATACCCTAGACTATTCTGACTGACACAAAACTATACCCTAGACTAGAGACTCACTGACACAGAACTATACCCTAGACTAGTCTGACTGACACAGAACTATAACCTAGACTAGAGACTCACTGACACAGAACTATACCCTAGACTAGAGTCTGACTGATACAGAACTATACCCTAGACTAGTCTGACTGACACAAAACTATACCCTAGACTAGAGACTCAATGACACAGAACTATACCCTAGACTAGAGTCTGACTGATACAGAACTATACCCTAGACTATTCTGACTGACACAAAACTATACCCTAGACTAGAGACTCACTGACACAGAACTATACCCTAGACTAGAGTCTGACTGATACAGAACTATACCCTAGACTAGTCTGACTGACACAAAACTATACCCTAGACTAGAGACTCACTGACACAGAACTATACCCTAGACTATTCTGACTGACACAAAAGTATACCCTAGACTAGAGACTCACTGACACAGAACTATACCCTAGATTAGAGTCTGAATGACACAGAACTATACCCTAGACTATTCTGACTGACACAAAACTATACCCTAGACTAGAGACTCACTGACACAGAACTATACCCTAGACTAGTCTGACTGACACAGAACTATAACCTAGACTAGAGACTCACTGACACAGAACTATACCCTAGACTAGAGTCTGACTGATACAGAACTATACCCTAGACTAGTCTGACTTACACAAAACTATACCCTAGACTAGAGACTCACTGACACAGAACTATACCCTAGACTAGAGTCTGACTGATACAGAACTATACCCTAGACTATTCTGACTGACACAAAACTATACCCTAGACTAGAGACTCACTGACACAGAACTATACCCTAGACTAGAGTCTGACTGACACAGAACTATAACCTAGACTAGAGACTCACTGACACAGAACTATACCCTAGACTAGAGTCTGACTGATACAGAACTATACCCTAGACTAGTCTGACTGACACAAAACTATACCCTAGACTAGAGACTCACTGACACAGAACTATACCCTAGACTAGAGTCTGACTGACACAGAACTATAACCTAGAATAGAGACTCACTGACACAGAACTATACCCTAGACTAGAGTCTGACTGACACAGAACTATACCCTAGTTTAGAGTCTGACTGACACAAAACTATACCCTAGACTAGGGACTCACTGACACAGAACTATACCCTAGACTGACTGACACAGAACCAGTGTCCTCATCCAACACAGTTGGTGACTTGCAACCTTGCTGGTCTCAGACAACGATCAGAATCTTCTCATCTCTAAGAAAGGCACAGTGAGCAGCAGCATCAAAAGAACCCAATAGATGTTCTGGACCCAGATTCACAGAACACTTCTAACACAAAAACATAAGAAGCTTCTTAATAAAGAAAAAAAGTTCATAAAACAGTTCGTAAGTGCAATTCCTTAACAATATCTTAAGATTTCATTTTTTTCTTACAGACTTCTCAAATATCTTCTTGCAAACTTCTTAACAACCTTCTTAAGATGATTGCCACTAGGCAACCAATCTAGCTAATAATGACAATCATCCTAGCATATTTCAAACTGAGATTGCTGTTCTAAAACATTCTTTGGTTGAAATCAACCAATACTGAAAGTTTCATATGAAGTTTGTAAATTAATTAAACATGCTCAATTGCTTTCATTAGCCTAATCTCTCACTGCCCTGAGTTTAAGACAAGAGTTGAGGTATCTTGGAACTAAAAACGTTTCCAAGAACACAAATTTCTTTGCAACTTTTTTCTTAGGAAAAAACTTGAGAACATTTCCAAAAACTTTATTGAGGAATACACATTAAGTATAACTTAAGGAAAAAATTGCACTTGAAAATACATTTCTTCTTAACGAGGTTTTGTGAATCTGGGCTCTAGACTCTGGAGTTGTGACTTTTCAGTGGCTAACCATTTATATAACCAATAATGCAAAAGAAAGCAAGAAAACTTCAACATGTCAGCAATCACCAAAGCTGCTTATCCATGAAAAACACTTTGTCACCCTATTAGCTCATTCGGTATGAAAGCCTCTTTGCTAAACTTCTCCTTAAATGAACATTTAAGACTTTATTAAGCAGCAGAGAAGTCATGCAGCTTAGACCTCTCTATGGCTCTACCTCGTGTGGTTAGCTGGCAGAGATGCTATTCTGATTAGTGCTGTTCAAAGGCAATGTGTGTGTGTGTGAGAGAAAATGTTGGCAGGATCACAATGTCCTGAAAAGTCACCAGAATGTTCTGGCAAGGTAGGAAAACAAGATGAAAAATGTATTGTTCAAATGCTATTTTAGGCTTAAGGGTTAGGGTTTGGGGTTAAGGTTATGGTTAGGGGTTAAGGTTAAGGTTAGGGTTAGGTTAAGGGTACGAGTTAGTAGGATTTTGAATGGGAATAAAATAGTCCCTGAAAATTCACAAAAACAAGACTGTGTGCGCGTGCATGCAAGCACAGATTCAAACGCAAGCAAAGATAGAACGCCTAAATGTGAGCGTGTGTATGTGAGTGAGCATTTGGGTGTGTGTAAGAACACTAGGCAGTTAGCTACAGTAGCTGTCAACACTGGTTAGACTCTCAACGGACACCAGGGTCCACAACAGACATGCTGCTAGCCTGCTACTGTACCAACCAACACTAAGGTGGGTACACAACTATACCAGAGCCGTAGGCAGTTAAGTTACAATTGATTTGATACTGTAATACTGTGTATTGTATAATAACTTGTTATAATAACTTGTTAGCTTGTCTAGCTCATTTGAACTGATCCGTGATCTGCTTGTATAGCCTCGTTATTGTTTTTGTGTTACTATTTCCTTTTCTATATAGAAAATATTTGTCTTACTTTTTAACTCTGCATTGTTGGGAATGGCCTCATAAGTAAGCATTTTACTGTAGTCTATAACAGCTGTATTCGGCGCATGTGACCAATAAACTTTGATTTGACTTGTCCTTACACATTTCTAAAGGATAGTGAAGTGCTCAACTAAGTCATTGTGAATATATACTTCATATTTCATAGTTAGAAATGTGTCTACTTAGTCACTGGCTGGACAGTGTTAATAATCATACAAACAACAATGACTGACTGATAAGATGTTAGATTGTGTTTAATGACACTGGGGAAAAGAAGAGGATGAAGAATTTGTGGATCCAGTTCTGTTTGATATATTGTTTATCAGATGAACTTAATCAGACTAACTGTTTCCTTACCATGTCACACCCTGACCATTGCTTTGTATGTTTCTATGTTTTGTTTGGTCAGGGTGTGATCTGAGTGGGCATTCTATGTTGGATGTCTAGTTTGTCTGTTTCTGTGTTTGGGCCTGATATGGTTCTCAATCAGAGGCAGGTGTTAGTCATTGTCTCTGATTGGGAACCATATTTAGGTAGCCTGTTTTGTGTTGGGTTTTGTGGGTGGTTGTTTCCTGTCTTTGTGTTTGTTGCACCAGATAGGGCTGTTTTGGTTTTGCCACATTTATTGTTTTGTATTATGTTGAGTTGACCTATTAAAAAACATGAACTATAACCACGCTACATTTTGGTCCACCTCTTCTTCCCAGGAGGATGCTGTTACATACCACTAATGGGGAAATTAAGTTGAGATTCAATTTAAAACTAAAAGTTGCACATGCTTATCGGTGGGTTGGTTATAAATTTCAAAGCACAGCCATCCAGTCTCTGTAGGTCTTTCAAGTACGCTATTGACCACTCTTTCACTCAAATCACATCAAATCAAACTTTATTTGTCACATGCACCGACGACAACAAGTGTAGACTTTACCATGAAATGCTAACTGACAAACCCTTAAACCAACAGTGCAGTTGGTTAAAAGAGATACTTGGTTAAAATAAATATTTACCAAGTAGACTAAAATAAAAAGTAATACTAAAAAGTAACACAAGGAGAATAATAATAATAAGGTTATATACAGGGGGCATCAGTACCGAGTCAGTGTGCGGGAGTACAGGTTAGTTGAGGTAATTTGTACATGTAGGTGGGGGTGAAGTGACTATACATAGATACTAAACAGTGTGTAGCATCAGTGTACAAAAGGGGAGGGGGGGTTGGGGGGTTAATGTAAATTGTCCGGTGGCGATTTTATTAACTGTTTAGCAGTCTTATGGCTTGGGGGTAGAAGCTGTTGAGGAGCCTTTTGGCGCTCCGGTACCGCTTGCCGTGCGGTAGCAGAGAAAACAGTCTATAACTTGGGTGACTGGAGTCTCTGATCATTTTATGGGCTTTCCTCTGAAGCCGCCTATTGTATAGGTACTGAATGGCAGGGAGCTTGGTCCCAGTGATGTACTGGATTGTTTGCACTACCCTCTGTAGCGCCTTACAGTCAGATGCCGAGCAGTTGCCATAGCAGGCGGTGATGCAAAGCTTTAGAATCCTTTGAGGAGCTGGGGACCCATGCCAAATCTTTTCAGTCTCCTGAGAGGGAAAAGGTTTTGTCGTGCCCTCTTCATGACTGTCTTGGTATGTTTGGACCATGCTAGTTTGTTGGTGATGTGGACACCAAGGAACTTGAAACTCTCGACTCGCTCCACTACAGCTCCGTCAATGTAATGGGGGCATGTTCGGCCCGCCTTTTCCTGTAGTCCACGATCAACTCCTTTGTCTTGCTCACATTGCGGTTGAGGTTGAGGTTGTGGTCCTGGGACCACACTGCCAGTTTTCTGACCTCCTCCCTCATCATTGTCAGTGATCAGGCCTACCACTGTTGTGTTGTCAGCAAATTTAATGATGGTGTTGGAATCATGTTTGGCCACGCAGTCGTGGGTGAACAGGGAATACAGGAGTGGACTAAGTAGACACCACCGAGTGGCCCCAGTGTTAAGGATCAGCATGGCAGATGTGTTGTTGCCTACTCTTACCACCTGGGGGCGGCCTGTCAGGAAGTCCAGGATCCAGTTGCAGAGGGAGGTGTATAGTCCCCAGAGTCCTTAGCTTAGTGATGAGCTTCGTGGGAACTATGGTGTTGAAAGCTGAGCTGTAGTCAATGAACAGCATTCTCACATACAGTAGGTGTTACTTTTGTGAGAAAGGGCAGTGTGGAGTACGATTGAGATTGCGTCAACTGTGGATCTGTTGGGGAGGTAAGCAAATTGGAGTGGGTCTAGGGTGTCCGGGAGGATGCTGTTGATGTGAGCCATGACCAGTCTTTCAAAGCATTTCATGGCTACCGATTTGAGTGCCACGGGGCGGTAATCATTTAGGCAGGTTATCTTCACTTCCTTGGGTACAGGGACTATGGTGGTCTGCTTGAAACATGGTGGTATTACAGACTCAGTCAGGGAGAGGTTGAAAATGTCAGTGAAGACACTTAACAGTTGTTCCGCGCATGCTTTGAGTACACGTCCTGGTAATCCGTCTGGCCCAGCGGCTTTGTGAATGTGGACCTGTTTAAAGGTTTTGTTCACATTGGCTACCGAGAGCGTTATCACACTGTCATCCAGAACAGCTGGTGCTCTCGTGCATGCTTCAGTGTACTTTGCCTCGAAGCGAGCATAAAAGGCATTTAGTTCGTCTGGTAGGCTCGTGTCACTGGGCAGCTCGCGTCTGGGTTTCCCTTTGTAATCTGCTATGGAGATGAAGATATACTGATTGAAAGGACTGAAGTGGGATTGTGGATATTTTTGATATATACAATATATATATATATATATATACAATATACATTGTTCAATTACTATCATCTAAAAAATAAAGACAATTATATCCAAATTCACAAGTAATATTCTTTCTTCAAGGTTTTAAGAACATCTTGAGCTACCGAGGAGAAAGTTATTTAATGGACTGTTCCATTTTGTTGTTATTATCTACCCTCATCCCTTTTTTTCCTGGAAAAAAAAATGTTTTCTGCGACAACAATAGGCCATCATTAACTATAGTGGTGTTTTTCATTAACATCAGCAGCTGCCCAGTAGATCAGAGGAATGCTAGCCTGCTGTGCTGAGGTGCTGTGTGCTAGCTTTGATGTGCGCTAACGATGGAGAGTGGCGTAGAAAGAGGGTGGTTAGGATTATAGTAGGTTATGGTTATGGTTAGTAGAGGGTGATTACAGCACAAGAGTGAGGGGCAGAGGAGCACTGTACAGTACAGTTGTAGGATCTTCACCAGCTACACCAGAAAAATAAACCTGCAGCAACAGGAAATGACTTAAATGTAAATGTAAATGTAAATGTGAATTATTATGTGGATTATAATTCATGAACATTCTTGTAGGGGTTGATACCTTTTTCTTCAGGGCACATTTCAAAGTGGAAATTACAAACTTTAGAAGCCTTTTTAAAACTCAAATACACTATAGGTTTGCTGTGCAGGAAAATTATCAGCAACAAAAGAGTGGTCAAATTAAGATCCTACATCTGTACAGAGGAGGGGGGCCACCAATTGGAAAATCAAATTGACACAAAATTGGCACAAAAGGTGGATCCAGAAACAGGGCAGACAGAAACAGCAACAGGTGAACATTCTTTGGATACAGGTATAACAAGGCAAAGTGATAAATAGATACAACATAATTGCACATCAGGTCATGACTTTCTGCAGAGAGTTGTGTTAGGTAGGTGTTGTTTTTGTGCATGCTGTTAATTCCTCAAGTCAAGCTATTATACAATACAGTGACACTCTCCTGAAGACTTGAAGAGTTAGTCCCAAATTGCATCCGATTCCCTGTATGGTGCACTACTTTTGATCAGGGCCCAAAGGGTTAATTTAATAGAGGATAAGGTGCCATTTGGGACACAATCTTTGAGGACTGTTTGTCTTTCAACAGAAGCTAATACACTGTAGCAGCCCAATCAGGAGAGAGGGGATTCATTGTTACCGGGCAAGCTAGAGGCTGTGGAAAACACACAGTCATTCCCTACATAAAGGACTGCCAACTCCCACTTTAAAATAGCCCAGTTTGTTGTTACATGTCTCTCATAGCTCTAACCCCAGGGGCTCTAGTAGAATAATACAGCTAGCCCTACCTTACCAGCAGTGCTCTGCTATAGCCTCTCAGGGAGACAACTGTAGCTGTAGCGAGTGGGGTTGTGTCCTAAAATGGTACCCTATCCCTATAATAGTACACTACTTTTGACCAGAGCCCTATGGGGAACACAGGGTAATGTGTAAGCCACTTGGGACAGCAGAGCAGAGTACACCCATGAACACTCTATAGGGCATTATTTGTATATCGTTTTCTCAGTCTAAAATCATATGTTTAACAGTTCTAAATACAGGAGCTTAGTCACCACTTCTGTCAACGGAAGCATTGATGTGATGGGAAGTAAAAAATTGCCAGTTGTGAGAAAATATTGTCATGTAACATAAATGTATAGTGGAAAGTCCCCTAATCAACACAGCCAACTAGCCATCCTTATTCTACTACAAATCAGTAACTGACACCGGTCTGCAAGCCATCCTTTACACTTCAGCTTCCCTTCATGATAAATTCTTCTGACTGACTCTTTATCTGTCACTGGTCTCAGGGTTCAAATTAGCAGTCCAGCTGTCCAGAACCCATCGGTCATCACTCAGTCCACACACACAGAATCAGATGTCTGCAGAGTGGGTGTTTATCTCTATGAGGTTAAGACTATCTATGAAGCATGTGGGACAGAATGACAGGAATGGACACTGTTGTCCTGAAGACAGGCTGGGAAGACCCAGGAAGCAAAACAATGATTCTCCCCTCACGTAATCTACTGTTCTGTTCTGTACTGTACAGTTCAGTATGAGGCTAACTGTTTTCTGTATAGAAGACAAAACTAAAGATTCCTTCAATAGTGGATTAGATTACAGCAATGCAACAATACTGTAGGACATGATGATAATGCTGATGCAGACATTCACTCAGACACACTCTCTCACACACATTCACTCAAACACACGATTTCACACACACAAATTCTCACAACTAATTTGGTCATGCGCAAATGCAGCCTTGCCAGATATTGTACAGTGGATAAACTGACTGGCTGACTGACTAGAACTGACTGACTCCTAGCTAGCTACCAGTCTAGTGGAAGGCTTCTCTGGCACAATGGCCACAGTGTGTAGTCCAGTCCAGACCAGCTCTGGAGAGAGTAGGGCGATCAGCCTGGAACAGAGTTAGCACTGTGACTGTGGCTGTCTCCCTCCTCTCCTCCACCCTCTCTACCCAACCATACCAGACTCACACACCTCTTCCCTCCATCACACCATCTATGATAGCCTCCTTTACTTCAACAATCTCCTCCCTCACTTCACCTCACCAACAACTCCTCCTTTTCCTACAAACACATACGCAACACTCCACCCAAGATAATAATATACATTTTTACTACTTCCTAGTCATCTGTTTCCATCTCACTTCCTAGATGTTATTCTTCCTGTCAGTGGGAAATGGTGACATAGCTCTCTCTCTCTCTCTCTCTGGAAACCCCACTGCCTGAGAGAGAAAGACAGAGAGAGAGATTAAGAGGAAGAAGAAGGGGAGAGTTCACAGTCATCTCAAAACAGGCATGTGCAGAAAGAGAGAGCTCAACAGGCTTGGAGAACCATTCAAGGTCATTTCATGCCATCAGCTGTTTTATTCATTCAGGAGCCCCTCTTATGGACAAAACATGAACTGCCAGTGATAACACATAACAGCTGTGTTTTTGCAAACTGGGTTAAATTGAGGTTGCCTGTGAGCACTAGATTGTGAACACTAGATTTGCTTTGTTTCACTTTGTATTTCAGTTTGTTCCCAGGCCAAAATCCAACAAAACAAGCCATGAATGAATTCCATACATTCCAGGAATATAGAGGAGACTTTAGGCAAAGATGTCCCATAATTCCAGGGTGTTTGAGATTATGATGATGATATCAGTGGTCTAGTGGAGAATATCTCTACGGCATAGGTTCCCGCCACGTGCAGGGACACAGTCACAAAGACGTGACCACCAACGTACACACACGCAGTCTCCCTGCCCACGCATTCTCCCTGCCCACGCATTCTCCCTGCCCACGCATTCTCCCTGCCCACGCATTCTCCCTGCCCACGCATTCTCCCTGCCCACGCATTCTCCCTGCCCACGCATTCTCCCTGCCCACGCATTCTCCCTGCCCACGCATTCTCCCTGCCCACGCATTTTCCCTGCCCACGCATTCTCCCTGCCCACGCATTCTCCCTGCCCATGCATTCTCCCTGCCCACGCTTTCTCCCTGCCCACGCATTCTCCCTGCCCACGCATTCTCCCTGCCCACGCATTCTCCCTGCCCATGCATTCTCCCTGCCCATAAACTGCTCAACCAATAGTAACTATCTTGGAAACAATAGTAATAAATTCCAGGCCAGAACATTGAGCTTCCACTTCCTCTATAACTCAGTACTGTGTACACTCCCTGTGATGGTGGTGTATTCATTACCCTGGCAGTAATGGATGGAAGGCCAGGCAGGGGTAGGTCTGTGTGCCAGGCCGGCCAGCCTGTGATGGTGGTGTATTCACTACCCTGGCAGTAATGGATGGAAGGCCAGGCAGGGGTAGGTCTGTGTGCCCGGCCGGCCAGCCTGTGGTTTTGTGTGGATGCTTCACTACGAGGCAGCTCCCTTTTATTAAAGCTCTCCTTTATTTCCCTCATACAGCAGACTCACGCCTGGTCGGTTCCCATGTCAGCCCCCCATATCAGCAGTCTCATATAATCCTGCCCCCGGCTACAAACTCCTCTCCTCTCCACCTAGGAGTGGTTTATCCACTTTCTCGTACTTGATACAGAAGCGAATTGAGAAACTGAAAGAGGGAAAAGAAAGAAAGGGGGAAAAAAGCTGTTTCCCACTGGTTTAACAGCCTGCCCAACCCCTGTGTGTGAAAAGAAATAAACGCTATACATAAAGAGTGCTCCATCTTTTGTCAGATGGAACACTTGAGGCCTAAGCAGGGCTGGTCCCCATGCCTCTCCGCCCCCTCTACCCCCTCCTCCTCATCCTCCACCCTCGCCCTCCAATTATGTTCCCTTTGTCACCACAGACATATTTGGCATGAGGGGGCTCATGATGGGGTAATCTTCCTGAGTCTGTCCTGAATTTCTGAAATCCCACGATAACACTCTAACAGAAAATTCCCTGAGCTGTCAAAAATAGGCTGGAAAACTGTCTTCCAGGAAAGGAAATCTGCCAGGTAGGTTGGAGGATTGCCATGGTAAACATACAACCAGCTGTTCTGTCTCAGCCAGCCCCAGGACAATGTAAAGCATACCCACAACTTCTCCTCAGGTCACACTCATAACAACACAGTATAGAAAACATTTCAGTTGTCTGTCTGTTCTTCCAAGCAGTTCTTAGTTAACAAGACAACTATGTTGTTCTACTTTGTAAAGAGTTGAGAGGAACAGTTGTCTGAGAAAGAGCGAGAGAGAGAGAGAGACTCACCATCAGAGCTGACAGTGTCTAGATGTCCAGGGTGTCCCCCCTGTCCTGTGTCTCTGTAGTCCACCCAGTTAATTCCTTCCAGACTGTCATAGTTGGACGTAGCGCTGTCCTCTACCGGTACCACTGTGAAATGGGGCATGTTTTCATATGCTGGTTAGGCCGTAATCCCCAGTATCTCCGGATAGGCTTTCAGCAGCTAGCGGTTAGTGCTGTCCTGCCAGGCTTGATCAGCCAGCTCAACTCCCAGGCAGTCAGTCAGTCCTACTAATCTCAGCAGCATTCCACTACCCTGCGCTCACTTCCTCTGAGCACATTACCATACCATAGCCCTGCCCCCTCTACCAGTCCCGGCCCCGACCAGGCCGGCCTCCTGGGCTGCTTGTGTGAATAAAAGAGGTGCTGCCTGTCATGTAGCCTGGGATACTCGGTCTGGCAGGGGAGGAGAGGACTCTGAGACACGGTCAGTGTCCCACTGTCGTCAGCATCACTGACTGATATCATATACTCAGTGGTCTGAGATACTGAGAGAGAGGGAGAAAAGAGGGACAGCAGAGAAACCCATTCCATGGCCATGTTGTTAATTGACTCTCTCCACACTGAACACTCTCTCTCTCTCTCTCTCTCTCTCTCTCTCTCTCTCTCTCTCTCTCTCTCTCTCTCTCTCTCTCTCTCTCTCTCTCTCTCTCTCTCTCTCTCTCTCTCTCTCTCTCTCTCTCTCTCTCTCTCTCTCTCTCTCTCTCTCTCTCGCACGCACGCACGCACGCACGCACGCACGCACGCACGCACGCACGCACGCACGCACGCACGCACGCACGCACGCACGCACGCACGCACGCACGCACGCACACACACACGCACGCACACACGCACGCACACACACACACACACACACACACACACACACACACACACACACACACACACACACACACACACACACACACACACACACACACACACACACACACACACACACACACACACACACAGACAAACAGTCCTCTGTGTATCTGAGACGTGGCAGTTTGGAAAATAATCAAATAAACCACGTGTTTGAGAGAGAGAGAGAGAGAGAGAGAGAGAGAGAGAGAGAGAGAGAGAGAGAGAGAGAGAGAGAGAGAGAGAGAGAGAGAGATAAAGAGAAAAGAGAGAGAGAGAGATAAAGAGAGTCGAGAGAGGGAGTGAGAGAGAGAGCGAGACGGAGAGAGACGAGAGAGAATGAGAGAGAGAGAGAGAGAGAGAGAGAGAGAGAGAGAGAGAGAGAGAGAGAGAGAGAGAGAGAGATAAAAAGAGAGAAGAGAGAGAGAGAGAGAGACAGAGAGGGAGTGAGAGAGAGAGATAAAAAGAGAGAGAGAGAGAGAGAGAGAGAGAGAGAGAGAGAGAAGAGAGAGACAGGGAGAGAGAGACAGAGAGAGAGAGACAGAGAGGGAGTGAGAGAGAGAGAGAAAGCGTGTAACACAAACCCTGCGTTTGGCATAAGCAGAGGAAAATATGACACAGGGAACTACCCGACTCTCCCCCTCCGATTCTTACAAACAACATAATGCTGATGTCATATCAGCCTTTGACCTGAGGAACAGACAGCAACATCCTGTGTATTCCTACACTGTGTAGGCCTACGATATAAATGATTCTGCTTTCCTTTTAGGCCTTATAGCTGTAATAGAATACAGTAAAATTATACAGTACAATTACTGTATTCAGTAAAATAAACATGAACGGAATCTTTACAACAGAATCTTTACAGCGTCTTTACCACAACGACCCAACCCAAAACATCAGTAACAGACTGCAGCTGGAAGAAAAACCTCATGTGCTCTCATGTCTTTGGCACTCCTCCCTAGAGCTGTAAGGTTTGTTTTAACTTTCTAATCATTGTTTTTTGTTTGACATAAATTTAAAGTGAAATGTAGGGTACTGTGACATTAAAGTAACAATGTTGCCCTCCTGTAAATATAAATAGCCATCTAATACATTTTTACCCATAATCCAGAACAGGCCATTTTAGTTGTGAGTTTCATGGCATCTATTTAAGATATCAGGGGAACTAACCTTAAATAACGTCATCTCTTTCCTTCCCTCTTTCACTGAGAACCAGAAGTCCCCAGGAAGACAGATCACAGGGCCTACAGCAGCCTGTAATTTCAGAGGCCCATTAAACGTCCTATTTGAAGTCATTTGAGCTCTACTCTTCTGCTCTCTTTGGACTTCTGGGGCATCTGTAGAAAATGCTGTCACAGTTGGTAAAGCATGGCACTTACAAGTTGCAATACCAGGGTTATGGGTTCAATTCTCGTTGGGGTCACTCAAGACTCACCCGTACGGATATGTTTGTGCTCACTCAATACTGTAAGGTACTTTGGATAAAGACATCTGCTAAATGGCACATACTATTATTATGATATTATGTAGTGGATGTCATGGGTTTACATATTTACCCTCTTCTATCTTATTGCACAACAGCCAAACGGACTGTTTTCAGTTTATGGTTCACAGTTCAATAACTGTGTTAGGCAGTCTGACTTTGTGTAATCCAAGCAATGCTGGCAATGTTATATATTGTACTTTGGCCTGCCTAGTAACAGTAACAATAATATGCAGAACAGTTCAATATACAGTACATTGTGTCTTTAAGTTCAATTCAATAATACAGAATCAGTTTCAATAGACCTTTTTGGGTCAAAATATCAGACCTGGGTCCAAATACTTTTCCAAATATCTCAATTACTTTCACATACATTCGAAGTAAGTATTCAGATATATTTGGTTAGTTGAAAATGTTTATGTATTTGGAAAGACACTTGGAAAGTTTTTGAAATACTCAAATACACTGATTCAAATACACTCCCATGCAGGTATTTGAAAATAGTATTTGAAATAAGTATTTGAAAATCCTGTCAAATACAATTTGTATTTACAAATTAACTATATATTTTACAAGTAACTATTAAAATACTCATATAAAAGTACTTGTTTGGGCTGTGTATTTGAACATATTTTAAATACCAGATACCAGGTCTGCAAAATATACTTTGACAAAAAAAAAAAATTACTCCGAATGAAAGCGGTGGTCCTTTGTAGAACATTCGGTAGCACTTTACTTTACAGCACGGAATAAAGTGATTACATGGAACAGTATGGTAACAAGTTATAGTTACTCACAATTCATTCATTCAGTAGTATTACCCAGCCCTCTAAACTAATTGTCACCTTTGTGTCTCCCCAGCTCCCCATCAAACATTTCCCAGTTCTTCACACAGACTCTCTCTCTCTCGTCTTCACTGAAGCCTTTGACGTAGTAGAGGAGAGGTTTTTCCTAACTACTCGCCTACGTTTCCTAACTACTCGCCTACGTTGCACATACCATGCCTGTCCTGGAGTGTAATTGCCACCGGGATGCCAGTGAAAGGCCATATAATCTTTGGCCCGGACTGCCCAGCCTCAGCCTGCCAAGCCCTAACCCAAGCCCTAACCCAAGCCCCAGCCACAGTCCCAGCCTCTGTCTCCAGTCCCAGCCGCTGCTCCAGCCCCAGTCCCAGCCCCAACCACTGCTCCAGCCCCAGTCCCAGCCGCTGCTCCAGCCCCAGTCCCAGCCCCTGCTCCAGCCCCAACCACTGCTCCAGCCCCAGTCCCAGCCGCTGCTCCGGCCCCAACCACTGCTCCAGCCCCAACCACTGCTCCAGCCCCAGTCCCAGCCGCTGCTCCAGCCCCAACCACTGCTCCAGCCCCAACCACTGCTCCAGCCCCAGTCCCAGCCCCTGCTCCAGCCCCAACCACTGCTCCAGCCCCAACCACTGCTCCAGCCCCAACCACTGCTCCAGCCCCAGTCCCAGCCCCTGCTCCAGCCCCAACCACTGCTCCAGCCCCAACCACTGCTCCAGCCCCAGTCCCAGCCCCTGCTCCAGCCCCAACCACTGCTCCAGCCCCAGTCCCAGCCCCTGCTCCAGCCCCAACCACTGCTCCAGCCCCAGTCCCAGCCCCTGCTCCAGCCCCAACCACTGCTCCAGCCTGAGTCCCAGCCGCTGCTCCAGCCCCAACCACTGCTCCAGCCCCAGTCCCAGCCGCTGCTCCAGGCCCAACCACTGCTCCAGCCCCAGTCCCAGCCCCTGCTCCAGCCCCAACCACTGCTCCAGCCCCAGTCCCAGCCGCTGCTCCAGCCCCAACCACTGCTCCAGCCCCAACCACTGCTCCAGCCCCAACCACTGCTCCAGGCCCAACCACTGCTCCAGCCCCAACCACTGCTCCAGCCCCAACCACTGCTCCAGGCCCAACCACTGCTCCAGCCCCAACCACTGCTCCAGCCCCAACCACTGCTCCAGCCCCAACCACTGCTCCAGCCCCAGTCCCAGCCCCTGCTCCAGCCCCAACCACTGCTCCAGCCCCAGTCCCAGCCGCTGCTCCAGCCCCAACCACTGCTCCAGCCCCAGTCCCAGCCGCTGCTCCAGCCCCAACCACTGCTCCAGCCCGAGTCCCAGCCGCTGCTCCAGCCCCAACCACTGCTCCAGCCCCAGTCCCAGCCCCTGCTCCAGCCCCAACCACTGCTCCAGCCCCAGTCCCAGCCCCTGCTCCAGCCCCAACCACTGCTCCAGCCCCAGTCCCAGCCGCTGCTCCAGCCCCAACCACTGCTCCAGCCCGAGTCCCAGCCGCTGCTCCAGCCCCAACCACTGCTCCAGCCCCAGTCCCAGCCCCTGCTCCAGCCCCAACCACTGCTCCAGCCCCAGTCCCAGCCCCTGCTCCAGCCCCAACCACTGCTCCAGCCCCAGTCCCAGCCCCTGCTCCAGCCCCAACCACTGCTCCAGCCCCAGTCCCAGCCGCTGCTCCAGCCCCAACCACTGCTCCAGCCCGAGTCCCAGCCGCTGCTCCAGCCCCAACCACTGCTCCAGCCCCAGTCCCAGCCCCTGCTCCAGCCCCAACCACTGCTCCAGCCCCAGTCCCAGCCCCTGCTCCAGCCCCAACCACTGCTCCAGCCCCAGTCCCAGCCGCTGCTCCAGCCCCAACCACTGCTCCAGCCCCAACCACTGCTCCAGCCCCAACCACTGCTCCAGCCCCAACCACTGCTCCAGCCCCAACCACTGCTCCAGCCCCAGTCCCAGCCGCTGCTCCAGTCCCAGCTCCTAGGCACAACCCCAGCTTCAGCCCACTGCTCACTGTGTACGGCACATTTCAAACTCATTCCACGGCGAGCCGAGTGTCTGCGGGTTTTTCGCTATTTCCTTGTGCTTGATTGATGAGGTCACTAATTAGTAAGGAACTCCCCTCACCTGGTTGTCTAGGACTTCATTGAAAGGAAAAAACAAAACCAGCAGACACAATGGAATTACTTTGACACCCCTGGTGTGCGGTAAGTGCAGCGTCAATGAACACTATGTTTACTAGGGACAGACGTACTCAGCTCTCCCACTCACAGTGACCCAGTCATGGGGAAAAAGCTCCTGTAAACAGGGGTCAGCTTATTCACAGCAGGAAGTGACTTGACTAAAGGAGCTGCTGGACATAGTTCTCCACTGCACAATCTCTTGTATAGACCTAGTGTGGCATTTCCTCAGGGTAGAGCAGAGCTATGAACGTGTGCTGTGTGATGTGGTGCAGATCTGGGGGTTAGAGCAAGGCCACTGTAAACTTATGGTTAGAGTACAAACAGAAGCTTTGAACAAGCAGCAAAATCATGTGTGGGAGATACGCTCTTTATTAGTTGTCTGTGTCATCTTCCAGTGCCCTCTTTTGGATAATTAACAAAGTACAGTACCTTGACAATCATGAATGAATTCTGTGCTTTGACAGATATGTCTAAAGAAAGGCCCATACTAAAACAAACTATTGCTTTTAGACAACAAAGGCTTATTTTATCTTTAACAAGATTAAACAAACTCTGGGAATTATGTCATACAACTGACATTACAACTGACACTACCAACTGACACTACCAACTGAGAAGTAAACTTCAAGCAACGTTTACCATGAGGTGAGACTATAAACCAACTGTTCTGAACACACAAGTCTACAAGCCAGTGGGCAAATCTATTCAAAGTGGTCAAGAACATTTCCCCCAATAAGACTTCAACATCATTAACAGTAAACCTAGAGGTCAACAATAAGACTTCTACATCATTAACAGTAAACCTAGAGGTCAACAATAGGACTTCTACATCATTAACAGTAAACCTAGAGGTCATCATTAACAGTTAAAATAGAGGACTTCTACATCATTAACAGTAAATAGAGGTCAACAATAAGACTTCTACATCATTAACAGTAAACCTAGAGGTCAACAGTAAATAGAGGTCAACAATAAGACTTCTACATCATTAACAGTAAACCTAGAGGTCAACAATAGGACTTCTACATCATTAACAGTAAACCTAGAGGTCAACAATAAGACTTCTACATCATTAACAGTAAACCTAGAGGTCAACAATAGGACTTCTACATCATTAACAGTAAACCTAGAGGTCAACAATAAGATTTCTACATCATTAACAGTAAACCTAGAGGTCAACAATAGGACTTCTACATCATTAACAGTAAACCTAGAGGTCAACAATAGGACCTCTACATCATTAACAGTAAACCTAGAGGTCAACAATAGGACTTCTACATCATTAACAGTAAACCTAGAGGTCAACAAGAGGTCAACAGTAAATAGAGGTCAACAATAGGACTTCTACATCATTAACAGTAAACCTAGAGGTCAACAATAACAGATTTCTACATCATTAACAGTAAACCTAGAGGTCAACAATAGGACTTCTACATCATTAACAGTAAACCTAGAGGTCAACAATAGGACCTCTACATCATTAACAGTAAACCTAGAGGTCAACAATAAGACTTCTACATCATTAACAGTAAACCTAGAGGTCAACAATAGGACTTCTACATCATTAACAGTAAACCTAGAGGTCAACAATAGGACTTCTACATCATTAACAGTTAAAATAGAGGTCAACAATAAGACTTCTACATCATTAACAGTAAACCTAGAGGTCAACAATAAGACTTCTACATCATTAACAGTAAACCTAGAGGTCAACAATAGGACTTCTACATCATTAACAGTAAACCTAGAGGTCAACAATAAGACTTCTACATCATTAACAGTAAACCTAGAGGTCAACAATAGGAACATCATTAACAGAGAGGTCAACAATAAGATTTCTACATCATTAACAGTAAACCTAGAGGTCAACAATAGGACTTCTACATCATTAACAGTAAACCTAGAGGTCAACAATAGGACCTCTACATCATTAACAGTAAACCTAGAGGAGGACTTCATCATTAACAGTAGGACTTCTACATCATTAACAGTAAACCTAGAGGTCAACAATAGGACTTCTACATCATTAACAGTAAACCTAGAGGTCAACAATAGGACTTCTACATCATTAAAAGTAAACCTAGAGGTCAACAATAGGACTTCTACATCATTAACAGTAAACCTAGAGGTCAACAATAGGACCTCTACATCATTAACAGTAAACCTAGAGGTCAACAATAGGACTTCTACATCATTAACAGTAAACCTAGAGGTCAACAATAGGACTTCTACATCATTAACAGTAAACCTAGAGGTCAACAATAGGACTTCTACATCATTAACAGTAAACCTAGAGGTCAACAATAGGACTTCTACATCATTAAAAGTAAACCTAGAGGTCAACAATAGGACTTCTACATCATTAACAGTTAAAATAGAGGTCAACAATAAGACTTCTACATCATTAACAGTAAACCTAGAGGTCAACAATAGGACTTCTACATCATTAACAGTAAACCTAGAGGTCAACAATAGGACTTCTACATCATTAACAGTAAACCTAGAGGTCAACAATAAGACTTCTACATCATTAACAGTAAACCTAGAGGTCAACAATAGGACTTCTACATCATTCAGTAAACCTAGAGGTTAAGATTTCTACATCATTAACAGTAAACCTAGAGGTCAACAATAGGACTTCTACATCATTAACAGTAAACCTAGAGGTCAACAATAGGACCTCTACATCATTAACAGTAAACCTAGAGGTCAACAATAGGACTTCTACATCATTAACAGTAAACCTAGAGGTCAACAATAGGACCTCTACATCATTAACAGTAAACCTAGAGGTCAACAATAGGACTTCTACATCATTAACAGTAAACCTAGAGGTCAACAATAGGACCTCTACATCATTAACAGTAAACCTAGAGGTCAACAATAGGACTTCTACATCAGTAACAGTAAACCTAGAGGTCAACAATAGGACTTCTACATCATTAACAGTAAACCTAGAGGTCAACAATAAGACTTCTACATCATTAACAGTAAACCTAGAGGTCAACAATAGGACTTCTACATCATTAACAGTAAACCTAGAGGTCAACAATAAGACTTCTACATCATTAACAGTAAACCTAGAGGTCAACAATAGGTCTTCTACATCATTAACAGTAAGCCTAGAGGTCAACAATAGGACTTCTACATCATTAACAGTAAACCTAGAGGTCAACAATAGGACTTCTACATCATTAACAGTAAACCTAGAGGTCAACAATAAGACTTCTACATCATTAACAGTAAACCTAGAGGTCAACAATAGGTCTTCTACATCATTAACAGTAAACATAGAGGTCAACAATAGGACTTCTACATCATTAACAGTTAAAATAGAGGTCAACAATAAGACTTCTACATCATTAACAGTAAACCTAGAGGTCAACAATAGGATTTCTACATCCTTAACCTAGAGGTCAACAATAAGACTTCTACATCATTAACAGTAAACCTAGAGGTCAACAATAGGATTTCTACATCCTTAACCTAGAGGTCAACAATAAGACTTCTACATCATTAACAGTAAACCTAGAGGTCAACAATAAGACTTCTACATAATTAACAGTAAACCTAGAGGTCAACAGTAGGACTTCTACATCATTAACAGTAAGCCTAGAGATCAACAGTAGGACTTCTACATTATTAACAGTAAACCTAGAGGTCAACAATAAGACTTCTACATCATTAACAGTAAACCTAGAGGTCAACAATAGGTCTTCTACATCATTAACAGTAAACATAGAGGTCAACAATAGGACTTCTACATCATTAACAGTTAAAATAGAGGTCAACAATAAGACTTCTACATCATTAACAGTAAACCTAGAGGTCAACAATAGGATTTCTACATCCTTAACCTAGAGGTCAACAATAAGACTTCTACATCATTAACAGTAAACCTAGAGGTCAACAATAGGATTTCTACATCCTTAACCTAGAGGTCAACAATAAGACTTCTACATCATTAACAGTAAACCTAGAGGTCAACAATAAGACTTCTACATAATTAACAGTAAACCTAGAGGTCAACAATATGACTTCTACATAATTAACAGTAAGCCTAGAGGTCAACAGTAGGACTTCTACATCATTAACAGTAAGCCTAGAGATCAACAGTAGGACTTCTACATTATTAACAGTAAACCTAGAGGTCAACAATAAGACTTCTACATCATTAACAGTAAAGCTAGAGGTCAACAATAGGATTTCTACATCATTAACCTAGAGGTCAACAATAATACTTCTACATCATTAACAGTAAACTTAGAGGTCAACAATAGCACTTCTTCATAATTAACAGTAAACCTAGAGGTCAACAATAGGACTTCTACATAATTAACAGTAAGCCTAGGGGTCAACAGTAGGACTTCTACATTATTAACAGTAAACCTAGAGGTCAACAATAAGACTTCTACATCATTAACAGTAAACCTAGAGGTCAACAATAAGACTTCTACATCATTAACAGTAAACCTAGAGGTCAACAATAAGACTTCTACATCATTAACAGTAAACCTAGAGGTCAACAATAGGATTTCTACATCCTTAACCTAGAGGTCAACAATAAGACTTCTACATCATTAACAGTAAACCTAGAGGTCAACAATAAGACTTCTACATAATTAACAGTAAACCTAGAGGTCAACAATATGACTTCTACATAATTAACAGTAAGCCTAGAGGTCAACAGTAGGACTTCTACATTATTAACAGTAAACCTAGAGGTCAACAATAAGACTTCTACATCATTAACAGTAAAGCTAGAGGTCAACAATAGGATTTCTACATCATTAACCTAGAGGTCAACAATAATACTTCTACATCATTAACAGTAAACTTAGAGGTCAACAATAGCACTTCTTCATAATTAACAGTAAACCTAGAGGTCAACAATAGGACTTCTACATAATTAACAGTAAGCCTAGGGGTCAACAGTAGGACTTCTACATTATTAACAGTAAACCTAGAGGTCAACAATAAGACTTCTACATCATTAACAGTAAACCTAGAGGTCAACAATAAGACTTCTACATCATTAACAGTAAACCTAGAGGTCAACAATAAGACTTCTACATCATTAACAGTAAACCTAGAGGTCAACAATAGGATTTCTACATCCTTAACCTAGAGGTCAACAATAAGACTTCTACATCATTAACAGTAAACCTAGAGGTCAACAATAAGACTTCTACATAATTAACAGTAAACCTAGAGGTCAACAATATGACTTCTACATAATTAACAGTAAGCCTAGAGGTCAACAGTAGGACTTCTACATTATTAACAGTAAACCTAGAGGTCAACAATAAGACTTCTACATCATTAACAGTAAAGCTAGAGGTCAACAATAGGATTTCTACATCATTAACCTAGAGGTCAACAATAATACTTCTACATCATTAACAGTAAACTTAGAGGTCAACAATAGCACTTCTTCATAATTAACAGTAAACCTAGAGGTCAACAATAGGACTTCTACATAATTAACAGTAAGCCTAGGGGTCAACAGTAGGACTTCTACATTATTAACAGTAAACCTAGAGGTCAACAATAAGACTTCTACATCATTAACAGTAAACCTAGAGGTCAACAATAAGACTTCTACATCATTAACAGTAAACCTAGAGGTCAACAATAAGACTTCTACATCATTAACAGTAAACCTAGAGGTCAACAATAGGATTTCTACATCCTTAACCTAGAGGTCAACAATAAGACTTCTACATCATTAACAGTAAACCTAGAGGTCAACAATAAGACTTCTACATCATTAACAGTAAACCTAGAGGTCAACAATAAGACTTCTACATCATTAACAGTAAAGCTAGAGATCAACAATAGGACTTCTACATAATTAACAGTAAACCTAGAGGTCAACAATAAGACTTCTACATCATTAACAGTAAAGCTAGAGATCAACAATAGGACTTCTACATAATTAACAGTAAACCTAGAGGTCAACAATAAGACTTCTACATCATTAACAGTAAAGCTAGAGATCAACAATAGGATTTCTACATCATTAACCTAGCGGTCAACAATAATACTTCTACATCATTAACAGTAAACCTAGAGGTCAACAATAGCACTTCTTCATAATTAACAGTAAACCTAGAGGTCAACAATAGGACTTCTACATAATTAACAGTAAGCCTAGAGGTCAACAGTAGGACTTCTACAGCATTAAAAGTAAGCCTAGATGTCAATCGGTGTTTAGTGTAAATCCCATGTCACAACTTTAAGTTAAAGATACAGTCTGGGATCTTAAGCACAACACATTTGTCACATATTATACGAACTGGATTCCTAACATAATATACGAATTGCAACAAAAAAAAATCAACAACATATCATACGAAATGGATGACGTAATACACAATTGGATGACGTACTGTAGTACCTAAAAATGAGCACCACTTTCAAAGTTACTGTCTGAAACTATACAAAAGTTCTGGAGCATCACTTGAATGTTATGTGAGCTTTACTAACCCATTGATCAAAATGCTGTTCATTGTTGTTCTTGCCATTCTCCACCCCGACAACTAATTGGTCAATGGTCACTGCGGGAATAGGAAAGATCGCAATTGCATACTCCTCAAGTCCTCTCTCCTTGCCTCCTTCTCAAAACCCATTGGAGGAGAAGGTCAGAGGGGAGGAACCTCTGGCATCCTCATCCAATGGGTTTTGAGAAGGAGACGAGGATAGAAGAAAGAGGACGCACAGAGTATGCAATTGAGATATTCCCATTCTACTGCCAGAACAATAAACAGGTGCGCAGTTCTAAATGAACCACTAGATGGAGGCATTTACATACACTTTATCATGTTAAAACAACACATCTGTTAGAGAAGAAAGGGTTTACTCACTCAACCACAGAGTATCTTTGACTCAACTCAACATGTATAGCAGTTAGATAGTAATATTTCATTGAACTAGTAAATCTGGGACTTTTAAGATGAACTTACCAATATGACCAATAATGCTCCTCGTTGACATTACAGAGCAGTGCAGTCAGGAGCTGAACAATAGATGGAGATCATGGTGTTATCAGGTATTAATATGTTTCATTCAGTAAAGAGTTATTGATAACATAACACAGCCTGGGGAAATAATTATTCAAAAGATGAATGATTGGGAATCTAGGAGAGGTCTAAATGTCACTGCATCATATTGGTTCTCATTGTTTTCTTAAATGAAATGGAACCTATACTACAACATACAATACATAAGAGAAAGTCATGACAAAAGTGACAGCTCTACATCATAGCTGTGATTTGTCAGTTGATAACTGTTAACATGATGTCTGTTGCCCTAGAACGATGCATGAAGAGTGTCTACTACCCAGATGCAATTTCTCTATCTCCATCTCTCTCTCACACACACACACCTCCAGATGAACGATGGAGACCAGCGTGCTTCATTAAAAGCCTGCTGTTAGACAGACCGTGATTGCCAGCTGTGATTTCCACCTTCAATTGGATTTAACCTTTTAAAATGTACAGAGCCCATTTAATTTTAATCACAATTAAAATCAATTACATCACATTGTTGTTGTCTTGTCTGGTGTTGTTTTACTCCTACTCTCTCTTTCTCAGTCTGTTCTGCATCTCTCTCAATATTACCGTATCCATTCCAACCCTACCTGGGGGTAAACCTGTCTGGTTAGATTGCAGGTGATCAGTGTTTGTAATCGGGTTTGGTCTCCTCTCCTGCAGAGATGTGGCTGGTCATTGGGGCTGTGGCTGGACCGAGCGGTCAGACAGATGAGAGGCCTCAGTGCTGGCCAGGGCCATAAAGAAAAGGTCATCCCTGACAGCAACAACAGGCTAATTGACACGCTGCAATTGAATGGCTTTTATTTATCTCACCAGGAAGGTAGGAGGAGTCAGATGGGTGCGTGTTCTCCTTTACGCTGACGGCTTAATAATACAGACAACAAACACTGAAAGATGAACTTATGTGTGTTTCACCCTTTTCATGCCTGGAGGTTCCCACTAAGAACATGTGTCGAGTGTCTCTCAATCAATCTAGATGGGTGCTATACACTGTAAGTAGTAGGAGCCTCCCATGATTGTGAAGGACAGTGACCTAGTGTCTGAGTGTATACACGTGATGACATCTATGCCCCCTACAGAGTCCTAGCTCTAGTACAAGTGTGGGTCAGCTTGCTCTTTGGTTGGAAAAGAGGATCCTTAATGGGTGAAAGTGGCCAGAGAAGGTGGGAGACAGCTGGGAGAGGAAGGTTTGTTAGGTAGGCCAGTTATTGGTTTGCTACGAAACCATTAACTAGCATACGGATATTGTTGCACTCGCTTTGTGTAGGGGTCCTAGGCCTAGTTGCATGGTCTGTAACCTGAATGAATGTGTGTATTTATGTGAGAAATCAGCATATGCGCCTAGGTGTTGAAGATATATGTGCCCAGGGAGATGGCAACCTAAACTTGGTCCAGGGACAGCTCTGTCTATCTTGACCTCTTGATTGGCCAATCAAAGCAGATTATTATTTGCTCACATGGTGAGAAAACATAAATATGTACAAAAGGGAAACTACAGGCATGCCCAAACTAAAGACTATACAACTAACAAAAGGCCTCCTGCCCACCAAACCAACCAGAAGCCTCACGGCTCTCCAAGCAGGCACTCTGGCTGATTACTGATTACACGTCTGATTACTGAGCACAGACACAGGTCGCCTTCCCCTGCTCAGACGATGCACCTATCAACCAATGGTTGCGTGCCACGTCATCAACTGTGCCAGTCGGGCACCAGATTACTACCACATATGATGTGGTTAGATGATACGTAAAATAGCTATGCTGGCGTTGTAAGATCTGGCATGTGTCAGCAACATCTGAGCAGAGGAAGGTGCCCACACTGTAAACACAAACCCATGTCCCCTTGTCAATCGATCTTATTGTTTGATTGATATAAAATTGAAGTTGATTTATAGGATATTCTGCTTGATTACCAGGAAATTTTTAATGGATTTGTTAGATTTGTACAATTTTATATTTTGGGGAAGTGGTAAATTAGGCTTTACACCGATTTATCAATCACTCTAACCATTTTCTCTGTGATGCCAAATATCATTCCACACCAACCAATAAACCCTGCTTCAAATTAGTTACACAGCTGATCCTATTGTCACTACGAAAAGCTTTTGTGCATCTCTGATTGGTGATTAATTTGTATGTCTCATGTAAGCAGCTGAAACTGGATGAAAAGTCCTATTATTAATTGTCAATTGATCAAATGACAGTTGTAGGGTGTTTTTTTCTCACTATGTGGGTGGGTTCTGACTCAGTAAGACTTAACATTGCTGGGGTACTTAAATCTCTTCACATCTGTAGGTCACACGGAGAGGCTTATAGGCACAAAGGAAATTAACCAAAATACGAACCAGAGGATTTCTAAAAGAAGCTGAAGTGTATAGTAGAGTATGATGTTTGAGACAGGGTGTTTAGAGCCAACACACGCATCCTAAGGAGCCCCTCAGAAATCTCATTTGACCTGACTGCTAGTGCCATTCTCCTGGTATGATGATTACCCAGCCAGGCTACATAGATGCACATGGTAAAGTGCTGCCCTACATAAGGGATGTTCAGGGACACTAACAGGGCTCAAACCTGGTAATGACAGCTTGCACTAGGTCTCGTCCAGCACATTGTGTACTTCAGGGCCTAAATGATCAAATGTGCTCAGCGGGGAGTCAGTTCTTCAAAGTGAGGACATACAATTGAGAACATGTGCATACGCATCTATATAAAAATTAATCACACATAGACTACAGGTCAAAAGTTTGGACACACCTACTTTTTTACTATTTTCTACATTGCAGAATAGTAGTGAATACATCAAATCTATGAAATAACACATTTGGAATCATGTAGTAACCAAAAAAAAGCTTTAAACAAATCAAAATATATTTTATATTTCAGATTCTTCAAATAGCCACCATTTGCCTTGATGACAGCTTTGCAACACTCTTGACCGGTAGTGTAAATGAATACATTATTATAACACATTTTATTTGTAAATCTAATTCAAAATCAAAAGAAAATGCACATTTCCACATCATGTTCTGTTAATAAATTACAATATTGGTGTGAATTTCACACAATGATCAAATATATGCATGAGAACATTTTACAAATTATAATTCTATAAACAAGATTTTCAAACCCAACCCAACCACCCACTATTACTTTCCCACCCACATCCACATGAAAAAATACTATAGTGTACTATGTTAGGAATACTATAAAAATATAAGAATACTAAGAATACTATAAAAATCACTATAGTGTTTTTGCAGACTTTATTGTGGTATTTGCCGTGGTGTTTTTGCGGACTGATACTGAAGTATTTAAAATAATTATATACTATAGTAATTACTGTAGTGCTTTTGTGGACTGTAGTATACTGTAGTATTTACTGTAGTGTTTTTGGGGACATAGAACTGTGTCTGTGTGTGTGTGGGGGGGGGGGAAACCTACTGGAGAAATACTAAAAGAGCAAATTGTCTATAACTTGTAGGTATGTAGGACTGGGTTCTGAACGGAGAGTTCAGAGCTTCTGCTCTTTTCTATAACTTGTAGGTATGTAGGACTGGGTTCTGAACGGAGAGTTCAGAGCTTCTGCTCTTTTTTATAACTTGTAGGTATGTAGGACTGGGTTCTGAACGGAGAGTTCAGAGCTTCTGCTCTTTTCTATAACTTGTAGGTATGTAGGACTGGGTTCTGAACGGAGAGTTCAGAGCTTCTGCTCTTTTCTATAACTTGTAGGTATGTAGGACTGGGTTCTGAACGGAGAGTTCAGAGCTTCTGCTCTTTTCTATAACCTGTAGGTCTGTAGGACTGGGTTCTGAACGGAGAGTTCAGAGCTTCTGCTCTTTTCTATAACTTGTAGGTATGTAGGACTGGGTTCTGAACGGAGAGTTCAGAGCTTCTGCTCTTTTCTATAACCTGTAGGTCTGTAGGACTGGGTTCTGAATGGAGAGTTCAGAGCTTCTGCTCTTTTCTATAACCTGTATGGAATATACAGTTGAAGTTGGAAGTTTACATACACCTTAGCCAAATAGATTTAAACTCAGTTTTTCACAATTCCTAACATTCCAAGTAAATATGCCCTGTCTTAGGTCAGTTGGGATCACCACTTTATTTTAACAATGTGAAATGTCAGAATGATAGTAGAGAGAATGATTTATTTCAGCTTCTATTTCTTTCATCACATTCCCAGTGGGTCAGAAGTTACATACACTCAATTAGTATTTGTCAGCATTGCCTTTAAATTGTTTATCTTGGGTCAAATGTTTCAGGTAGCCTTCCACAAGCTTCCCACAATACATTGGGTGAATTTTGGCACATTCCTCCTGACAGAGCTGGTGTAACTGAGACAGGTTTGTAGGATCCTTGCTCGCACACGCTTTTTCAGTTCTGCCCACACATTTTATTTAGGGTTGAGGTCAGGGCTTTGTGATGGCCACTCCAACACCTTGACTTTGTTGTCCTTAAGCCAATTTGCCACAACTTTGGAAGTATGCTTGGGGTCATTGTCCATTTTGAAGACCCATGTTGCTTCAATATATCCACCTAATTTTCCATCCTCATGATGCCATTTATTTTGTGAAGTGCACCAGTCCTTCATGCAGCAAAGCACCCCCACAACATGATGCTGCCACCCCAGTGCTTCACGGTTGGGATGGTGTTCTTCGGCTTGCAAGCCTCCCCCTTTTTCCTCCAAACATAACAATGGTCATTATGGCCAAACAGTTCTACTTTTGTTTCATCAGACCAGAGGACATTTCACCAAAAAGTACCATCTTTGTCCCCATGTGCAGTTGCAAACCGTAGTCTGGCTTTTTTATGGTGGTTTTGGAGCGGTGGCTTCTTCTTTGCTGAGCGGGAAGTGTTTTACTGTGGATATAGATACTTTTGTACCTGTTTCCTCCAGCATCGTCACAAGGTCCTTTGCTGTTGTTCTAGGATTGATTTGCACTTTTCGCACCAAAGTACGTTCATCTCTAGGAGACAGAACACGTCTCCTCCTGAGTGGTATGATGGCTGTGTGGTCCCATGGTGTTTATACTTGCATACTATTGTTCATACAGATGAACGTGCTACTTTCAGGTGTTTGTAAATGGCTCCTAATGATGAACCAGACTTGTCTACATTTTCTGTTGTTGCTGATTTCTTTAGATTTTCCCATGATGTCAAGGAAAGAGGCACTGAGTTTGAAGGTAGGCCTTGAAATACATCCACAGGTACACCTCCAATTGACGTCAATTAGCCTATCAGAAGCTTCTAAAGCCATGACACAATTTTCTGGAATTTTCCAAGCTGTTTAAAGGCATAGTCAACTAAGTGTATGTAAACTTCTGACCCACTGGAATTGTGATACAGTGAATTATAAGTGAAATAATCTGCCTGTCAACAATTGTTGGAAAAATGACTTGCACAAAGTAGATGTCCTAACCGACTTGTCAAAACTATAGTTTGTTAACCATACATTTGTAGAGTGGTTGAAAAACAAGTTTTAATGACTCCAACATAAGTGTATGTAAACTTCTGACTTCATCTGTACTTGGCTTGTAGGTTTCTCACAAATTGGGATATGGTGAGAGGAATGGGCAGGGTAAATGCAAATTAAATACTGTAGTATTTAATCTAGTAATTAAAAATGTGTTTTTTAAATGTTTTATTTTACCTTTATTTATAGAGGTTTTTTTCTCATTGAGATAATATCACTTTTCCAAGATAGACCTGGTCCAATAGCAGCAGAGGGAACAACGTTTCAGACAAAACAACTTACATACACTAACACAACATGAAACAAAACTATAAACACACAAAGTACAACAAACATTTTACATTTAAAAACACAAACATCTTGACTAAAAACAGCTGGCCTAAAAACAATTACACTCTTCTATGATATACAGTATACATTGATCAAGTGTTTAAACTCCACCAACGAAACTAGATCATCACATTTTAAAATGTTCAGGAGAGAGTTCCAGGATCACGCTGCTAAGTAACTAAAACTATTTCTACCATGACCTGTTCTAATTTTGGTACTGTTAGAAGCAAATGAGAATGGGATTGTAATTGATATTTATTTACTGACCTGACTAAAAAAGTACAGAGATAAAATGGCATTTTACCCAATAATGGCCTTATAAATCAGTGTATACCATTGTTTAAGCCTACGTAAGGTCAATGACGACCAGCCAATAGCGCTGTAGAGATCACAATGATGTGTTAGACATTTCTGATTTGTAATGAACCTGAGGGCTGCATGATACACTGAATCAAGTGATCTCAGGGTAGTGGCTGAGGCCTGCATATATATATATATATATCATCACGAAAATATAAAAACCGACAGTAATGTACATCATACCAGCTCCTTCCTGGCCTCAAAAGAAAAACAAGCCTTATGCCTGTAATAAAATATTTTTTTCAGCTTGAGCTTCCTTATCAAGTTCTCTACATGCACTCTGAAGCTCGGCTTATCATCAACCCACACAACCAAATATTTGTACACTTTAACTTGCTCAATAGTATGTCCAGCTAATGTAGCAATGACATGATTTTTAACATGCATGGCATTTGAAAATACCATGCATTTGGTTTTGCATTAATTTAGAATTAGCTTTAAATCACACAGATTCTGTTGCATGATGTTAAATGCTCTTTGGGCATTTTCACAAGCTAAATATAAACTACTACCACTTGAATAAAGAACAGTATCATATGCATAAAAATGAACATCTGCTGTTTCAATAAGATCCCCAATGTTGTTGATATACAAAATAAACAACAGTGGGCCCAAAATAGGACCTTGCAGAACACCTGAGCATGCCTCTATGGACTCAGATTTACAACCATCCGCCATTACACATTGTGTACGGTTTGATAGGTAATTTATAAACCAATCTAGAGCATGACCAGTAATTCCATAACATTTTAACCTTGGCACTAACACAGCATGGTCCACGGTGTGTCAAAAGCCTTCGACAAATCAATAAAAACAGACACACAATGTAACTTCTTATCAAGAGCACAGTTGATGTCATTTAAAACCTTCAATGTTGCTGAAACAGTGCTGTGGCCAGACCTAAAACCTGATTGCATTCCATTTAAGATGTTGTTTTCTTGGAAGTAGGTCTTTAGCTGCCTACTAACTAAGGAATCCAGTACATTTGACAGTACAGACAATTTTGATATGGGTCGATAGTTGTCAATAGGCAGTACAAAAGCAGATTTCCGTAACTTGGGAATTTCCTTAACAACAAGCAGGTTAAAAATACATGTTAAGGGGGAGCAATGATGTCTGCAGCTAGGTGTAGGAGGCAGGGGCCTAGTTCATCAGGGCCAGGGGATTACATTTTTTATTTTTATTTCAGGGCTTTACACACTTCTGAAACAGAGAAGGATGAAAAGGAGAACCTGGTGAAGGAGTGCACAGGGGTGTCAGGTAAATTCATAGGGGGCTCAATTATACCTTTGCGGACTATAGTGTTTTTCTGTAGTATTTAATACAATGTTTTGGGGGGATAATACTGTAGTATTTACTATAGTATTCTACAGTATACTGCAAAATTCTATACTAAGTTGTTCACATGATCAAGGTATATTAGTGTGTAGTATAGTATTCTACATTATACTACAGTTTACTACATAATTCTATAGTAAGTACTGTAGTATTCCATAGTAAACTTTAGTATTTTTTAATGTGGGCTAAATCTATAAAGAAACAAAGTGCTGAAGCCTAAGTTCATATTACAAGTGCATGGAAATCAACTTGCATGCCATATAACTTTGGCAATGCATTCAGTACAATATGAAACATAAGAACATGGTACTTAAGAAACTGCTCATTTCATTTAATCTCAAAAACATATTGAAAACAGTCTAAAGTAAAGTGACCTACTCATCCTAGCTCAAACAACATTTCTCCACTCTCTTGCCTGAGTCACTTGGACTGAGTCTGAATGGCCAGGCAGAGGTGGACCTGCCTCTGCTCTTTCCAGGGTTAAGAGATGGGGTGGTTCTCTGATGGCAGGACAGGCCTTGAAGATGGAGAGCGGTGTGGACAGAGAGCATAGGGGTCCCTGGCTGGCTGTGGTTCTAGAGGAGGCTGGAGCCTTTCTGGACTGTTGTGAGAGACATTTCACGTCTCATCAACCTCATATGATCTGAGATCAGGATCTAGCTGGCCCATGGAGAGAAGAGGCCCCGGGGCAGAGGGAAGACGGAGGGAAGGAAGAGAGGGAGAGGAAGGGAAGGAGACAGACAGACAAACAGACAGACAGACAGACAGACAGACAGACAGACAGACAGACAGACACACAGAAATGCAGAAAAACAGGCATGGAGGCAGGCAGACAGGCATGTAGGAAGGGATGGGGCCTGGTAGGGATGATTGATAGAGGCCAGAAGGGAGGGAAGTGATTGCTTTGCCGTGAGCAGTTAGAATGGGATTCAGAAATAAGGGTAAAGCAGCAGTAAATGCCGGCCTGGGTGTTGGTAGACCTAGGTCACTAGGATCTGCATCTAAAAGGAAGGGACGCTTCCTTATGACAGAAGGATGGTGCTCCATGTCATGTGGGTTGGTGTCAGAGGTTATCAGAACTGCTGTGGTTTTGGAGGACAAATATGCCCCTGTCGAGACAACCAGAGCACCGTAGATCTGATCTAGGCCATCATGGCAATCCATCTCGTCACAGGTCATCGTCTAGGACGACAGCCAAGCACAACGCTGGACAGCCTATCCATCTCCAGTCACAGGTCATCGTCTAGGACGACAGCCAGGCACAACGCTGGACAGCCTATCCATCTCCAGTCACAGGTCATCGTTTAGGACGACAGCCAGGCACAACGCTGGACAGCCTATCCATTTCCAGTCACAGGTCATCGTCTAGGACGACAGCCAGGCACAACGCTGGACAGCCTATCCATCTCCAGTCACAGGTCATCGCCTAGGACGACAGCCAGGCACAACGCTGGACAGCCTATCCATCTCCAGTCACAGGTCATCGTCTAGGACGACAGCCAGGCACAACGCTGGACAGCCTATCCATCTCCAGTCACAGGTCATCGTCTAGGACGACAGCCAGGCACAACGCTGGACAGCCTATCCATCTCCAGTCACAGGTCATCGTTTAGGACGACAGCCAGGCACAACGCTGGACAGCCTATCCATTTCCAGTCACAGGTCATCGTCTAGGACGACAGCCAGGCACAACGCTGGACAGCCTATCCATCTCCAGTCACAGGTCATCGCCTAGGACGACAGCCAGGCACAACGCTGGACAGCCTATCCATCTCCAGTCACAGGTCATCGTCTAGGACGACAGCCAGGCACAACGCTGGACAGCCTATCCATCTCCAGTCACAGGTCATCGTCTAGGACGACAGCCAGGCACAACGCTGGACAGCCTATCCATCTCCAGTCACAGGTCATCGCCTCGGACGACAGCCAGGCACAACGCTGGACAGCCTATCCATCTCCAGTCACAGGTCATCGTCTAGGACGACAGCCAGGCACAACGCTGGACAGCCTATCCATCTCCAGTCACAGGTCATCGTCTAGGACGACAGCCAGGCACAACGCTGGACAGCCTATCCATCTCCAGTCACAGGTCATCGTCTAGGACGACAGCCAGGCACAACGCTGGACAGCCTATCCATCTCCAGTCACAGGTCATCGTCTAGGACGACAGCCAGACACAACGCTGGACAGCCTATCCATCTCCAGTCACAGGTCATCGTCTAGGACGACAGCCAGGCACAACGCTGGACAGCCTATCCATCTCCAGTCACAGGTCATCGTCAAGGACGACAGCCAGGCACAACGCTGGACAGCCTATCCATCTCCAGTCACAGGTCATCGTCTAGAACGACAGCCAGGCACAACGCTGGACAGCCTATCCATCTCCAGTCACAGGTCATCGTCTAGGACGACAGCCAGGCACAACGCTGGACAGCCTATCCATCTCCAGTCACAGGTCATCGTCTCGGACGACAGCCAGGCACAACGCTGGACAGCCTATTCATCTCCAGTCACAGGTCATCGTCTAGGACGACAGCCAGGCACAACGCTGGACAGCCTATCCATCTCCAGTCACAGGTCATCGTCTAGGACGACAGCCAGGCACAACGCTGGACAGCCTATCCATCTCCAGTCACAGGTCATCGTCTAGGACGACAGCCAGGCACAACGCTGGACAGCCTATCCATCTCCAGTCACAGGTCATCGTCTAGGACGACAGCCAGGCACAACGCTGGACAGCCTATCCATCTCCAGTCACAGGTCATCGTCTAGGACGACAGCCAGGCACAACGCTGGATAGCCTATCCATCTCCAGTCACAGGTCATCGTCTCGGACGACAGCCAGGCACAACGCTGGACAGCCTATCCATCTCCAGTCACAGGTCATCGTCTAGGACGACAGCCAGGCACAACGCTGGACAGCCTATCCATCTCCAGTCACAGGTCATCGTCTAGGACGACAGCCAGACACAACGCTGGACAGCCTATCCATCTCCAGTCACAGGTCATCGTCTAGGACGACAGCCAGGCACAACGCTGGACAGCCTATCCATCTCCAGTCACAGGTCATCGTCAAGGACGACAGCCAGGCACAACGCTGGACAGCCTATCCATCTCCAGTCACAGGTCATCGTCTAGAACGACAGCCAGGCACAACGCTGGACAGCCTATCCATCTCCAGTCACAGGTCATCGTCTAGGACGACAGCCAGGCACAACGCTGGACAGCCTATCCATCTCCAGTCACAGGTCATCGTCTCGGACGACAGCCAGGCACAACGCTGGACAGCCTATTCATCTCCAGTCACAGGTCATCGTCTAGGACGACAGCCAGGCACAACGCTGGACAGCCTATCCATCTCCAGTCACAGGTCATCGTCTAGGACGACAGCCAGGCACAACGCTGGACAGCCTATCCATCTCCAGTCACAGGTCATCGTCTAGGACGACAGCCAGGCACAACGCTGGACAGCCTATCCATCTCCAGTCACAGGTCATCGTCTAGGACGACAGCCAGGCACAACGCTGGACAGCCTATCCATCTCCAGTCACAGGTCATCGTCTAGGACGACAGCCAGGCACAACGCTGGATAGCCTATCCATCGAAGTGGCCGAAAATCTTTCCTGAGACGTCACTCCAACTGTTGCGTAATACTAGCCTGGAAACTAAACAGATTTGTTTCACAAGTTTGTATTCCCGGCTATCCTATTAATACATTGATATCAATGGAAGATGTGTATGGAAAATTCACATTATGTATGTTAAGATTCAGTCCTTGGTTAGTGCATGTTTTTCTATTGCCATTTATTCTTTAACATGAATAGTCCTTCAAATGAATTAAAACATGAACTTTAGACAGATTTTGTAGGTATTGTTTGCCATCTGTTTGCCCTGGGTTCACCTATTCAAATCTAGCCTACCTTCACAACTCTGTTAAATGGGAGGAAATAAATCCAAGATGCCAGAGGAAAACACCACTAATAACATATAACCCATCCATATAGGCCTCACCTCGCTCTTTCCTTCTCTATCACTTCAATTATTTCATCTTTACAAACAAAACGCCCCCAAACAGTCCTTTTAAGGTTTTATAAGAGAAGCCTGGAAAGCACTGGAGAGCTTTAAGGGGACATTCATTGACTTTAATGGGATGAACTGATCAACCATATCTAATAGAAATCATTGCCCATGGCAAAAGCTGGTGTGTTATTTAATTACTTATGGAACACAGTGCTTTTACCGCTTCTTAGAAAACTGTAATTCAATATATTTAGTTGAGAGAAGAAACAGATAAATAAAGTCCAAATTAAAACATTTCTGAAATAAGTTTTATTTTCTTGCTTTTGGTAAAAGAAAAAACTATTTGAGAAAATATCAAAATACAACAAAAATAGAACTGTCATTTTTAACTGTTCATACTTTCAAAAAATGTAATAGCTCCAATATGCAAAAAAAATGCATAACATTAAGTCTGTCAACACTTTAAATATCCTATTGAAAATGTCCTATAATAAGTCATCCAAATCTACTTGCGTGAGAAGAAGGCCTATTGCATTCTCTGTATCCTATGCTGCATTTACCACGGATTCAACTCAATGTGTATGTACACATGTGTATTTGGAAAGTATTCACACCCCTTCCCTTTTTCCACATTTTGTTACGTTACAGCCTTATTCTTAAATATATACAATTATGTTTTCGCTTCATCAATTAACACACAATACACCATAATGAAAAGGCTAAAACAGTTTAGAATTTTTTTGTTGTTGCAGAAAAACAATGTAAAAATGACTGAAATACTTTAATTACATAAGTATTCAGACCCTTTGCTATGTGACTCAAAATTGAGCTCAGGTGCATTCTGTTTCCATTGATCATCTTTGAGATGTTTCTACAACTTGATTTGAGTCCACCTGTGGTAAATTCAATTGTTTGGACATGATTTGGAAAGGCTCACACATGTCTATATAAGGTCCGACAGTTGGCAGTGCATATCAGAGCAAAAACCAAGCCATGAGGTCGAAGGAATTGTCCGTAGAGTTCTGAGACAGGATTGTGTCGAGGCACATATCTGGGGAAGGGTACCAAAACAACTCTGCAAGCAATTGACGGTCCCCAAGAACACAGTGGTCCCCAAGAACACAGTGGCCTCCATCAATGTAAGAAGTTTGGACCCACCAAGACTCTTCCTAGAGCTGGACGCTCAGCCAAACTGAGCAATCAGGGGAGAAGGGCCTTGGTCAGGGAGGTGACCAAGAACCCGATGGTCACTCTGACAGAGCTCCAGAGTTCCTCTGTGGAAATGGGAGAACCTTCCAGAAGGACAACCATCTCTCCAGCACTCCACCAATCACGCCAGACGGAAGCCGCTCCTCAGTAAAAGGCACATTACAGTCTGCTTGGAGTTTGCCAAAAGACACCTAAATGATTCTCAGACCATGAGAAAGAAGATTCTCTGGTTTGATGAAACCAAGATTGAACTCTTTAGCCTGAATGTCAAGCGTCACGTCTGGAGGAAACCTGGCACCATCCCTATGGTGAAGCGTGCGGGTGGTAGCATCATCATGTGTTGATGTTTTTCAGCGGCAGGGACTGAGAGACTAGTCAGGTTCAAGGGAAAGATGAACGGAACAAAGTACTGAGAGATCCTTGATGAAAACCTTCTCCACAGCGCTCTAGGACCTCAGACTGGGGCGATGGTTCACCTTCCAAAAGGACAATGACCCTAAGCACACAGCCTAGACAGCGTAGGACTGGCTTCAGGACAAGTCTCTGAATGTCCTTGAGTGGCCCACACAGAGCGCAGACTTGAACCCGATCAAAAATCTCTGGAGAGACCAGAAAATAGCTGTGCAGCGACGCTCCCCATCCAACCTGACAGAGCTTGAGAGGATCTGCAGAGAAGAATGGGAGAAACTCCCCAAATACAGGTGTGCCAAGCTTGTAGCGTCCTACCCAAGAAGACTCAAGGCTGTAATCGCTACCAAAGGTGCTTCAACAAAAAGGGTAAAGGGTCTGAATACTTATGCAAATGTGATTTTTCAGTATTTATTTTACATTTGCAAAAAAAACAATAATCCTGTTTTGTTTTTGTCATTATGGGGTATTGTGTGTAGATTGACGAGGAAAATTTTCTTTTAATCAATTTTAGAATAAGGCTGTAATGTAACAAAATGTGGAATAAGTCAAGGGGTCTGAATACTTTCCGAATGCACTGTATATACAAAAGTACGTTTGACAATTAGTGGAATTAGTGGATTCGGCTATTTTAGCCACACCCATTGCTGACAGGTGTATAAAATCAAACACACAGCCTTGCAATTTCCATAGACAAACATTGGCAGTAGAATGGCCTTAATGAACAGCTCAGTGACTTTCAACGTAGCACCGTCATAGGATGCCACCTTTTCAACAAGTCAGTTTGTCAAATGTCTGCCCTGCTAGAGCTGCCCTAGTCAACTGTAAGTGCTGTTATTTGAAGTCGAAACGGTGTAAAGCTCACCGCCATTGGACTCTGGAGCAGTGGAAACACGTTCTCTGGAGTGATGAATCACACTTCACCATATGGCAGTCCAACGGTTGAATCTGGGTTTGGCAGATGCCAGGAGAACGCTACCTACCCCAATGCGTAGTAAAGTTTGGTGGGGAAGGAATAATGGAAAAAACATGTTTTCATGGTTCGCAGTAGGCCCCTTAGTTGCATTAAAGGGAAATCTTAACACGACAGCATACAATGACATTCAGATGGTTCTGTGCTTCCAGCTTTGTGGCAACAGTTTGGGGAAAGCCCTTTCCTGTTTCAGCATGACAATGCCCCTGTGCACAAAGTGAGGTTCATACAGAAATAGTTTGTCGAGATCAGTGTGGAAGAACTTGACTGGCTTGCACAGAAGCCCTAAAATGAATCTCATCAAACACCTTTGGGATGAATTGGAACACCGACTGCGAGCCAAGCCTAATCGCCCAACATCAGTGCCTGACCTTACTAATGCTCTTGTGGCTGAATGGAAGCAAGTCCCTGCAGCAATGTCCCAACATTTAGTGGAAAGCCTTCCCAGAAGAGTGGAGGCTGTCATAGCAGCAAAACTGGGACCAACTCCATATTAATGCCCATGATTTTGGAGTAAGATGTTTGATGAGCAGGTGTCCACATACTTTTGGTCACGTAGTGGATATTCCTTTAGGACTGGTGCTGCGAGGTATATTCCTTTAGGATTGGTTTGGCGAGGTGAGACCACGGGCGCATGTTGGCACGCACTTCACAACAGTGACAACGGCGTGCCAAGAAAGATCCAACATGAAGTGAGGGAGGGAGGAGCAGAAAGAACATGTTCAATTATAAAAAATCACGTGGAGAGAGAGAGAGAGGACCTGATTTAAAAGCTCTGAATGTATATCGTCTATCTCTCATGAGAAGGCGAGTCTTAAAGTTCCATCAGAATGGGCAGTCTCTCCTCAGACGCAGCAGGACGACAGCAGCAACGGATCATGGAGAGGTGTCCGTAGCTTCACAAGTACGGACCAACCGTCGCTCCTCTTCTATTTATATGGGCTTTAATGTGCTTTAATAACGATACTATACATCACTGACTATAGTATTGTACTTTTAGTTGATATTTTATGGTGTATTGCTGCTAGTTTGTATAAATTTGATTGATTAACCAATGTTGCTTAGCTCCGTTCAACAAATGCGCACGGGGATTATGATAAATACGCAGGAGCAATGGGATAGCCTAAACCTATTCTACAACGTTCACCAGCTATTTACGTTTTTTTGAACATTTTGAAATATGTTTCCAATAGCATGACTAGTAGTTTATATGATTTAATATCATATAAGACAATGTATTTGTAAAACATGACTGAGGTTTCTGAAACAAGGAAATCCTTTCCTATCACCCATATTTTGGCTATTCCTCTCTGTGCGCCAGTGTAGCTATAAAACTTATCATAACTATTCCTCTCTGTGCGCCAGTGTAGCTATAAAACTTATCATAACTATTCCTCTCTGTGCGCCAGTGTAGCTATAAAACTTATCATAACTATTCCTCTCTGTGCGCCAGTGTAGCTATACAACTTATCATAACTATTCCTCTCTGTGCGCCAGTGTAGCTATAAAACTTATCATAACTATTCCTCTCTGTGCGCCAGTGTAGCTATAAAACTTATCATAACTATTCCTCTCTGTGCGCCAGTGTAGCTATAAAACTTATCATAACTATTCCTCTCTGTGCGCCAGTGTAGCTATAAAACTTATCATAACTATTCCAGCTCTGCAAACTTATGAATGTATTTTTTTAAACATATCTAGCCGATGAATGCGGTGGAGTCCACTGTAGTTCGTGGAGAAAATATTAACTTATGCAGAGTTTGCCTTTCCACGCTAGCGGGACTCCCATCGTCGTCACGGTCCACTGCTGCGCGAGCATCACCTCCGCCACGGATACTTCCTCCGTGCCGTGAAAGCACAAGGCCGTCGGCGAGCTGCACACCGACACCGGAGAAAAAAATGAACATCCAGGTCCTGCCAGACCACAAGCTGTCATCAGTGGCCCCGCTGAAACCCTGCAATGTGGAGAAGAAGGAGGTGGAACTGATATTGGTGAAGGACCAAAATGGGGTCCAGTATACCAGTTCGACCATCATGCCCACCCCCAGCACGCACGGCACCCCCTGCACCGCTGAGGAGCTGGAGGAGAGGGAAACATGGGGAAAGAAAATAGACTTTCTCCTATCCGTCATAGGCTTCGCAGTGGACTTGGCCAATGTCTGGAGATTCCCTTACCTCTGCTACAAGAATGGAGGTGGTGAGTGAACTGTTATAACTTCTGTAAAATCTTCTGTTAAGACTTTCCCAGGTTCCTTTGGAACTATCCTCGTAGAGAACCAGGCTTGGTATGGCAACGCGAGACTGCTTTGGAACTAATATCAAGTTTGTTTTACTGTTGTGTAATAACTTTCTTCGCAAGTTTATAATAAAATGTGCCAATCTGTTAGTTTGAATGCTACCATACGTACCAGTCACTCGTCAGTGAGTTTTTGAAATCCCCAAATAGCTTTGCGCAGGCTTTCTTGAGCCAAGAGGCTTTGCTGGTAAGAGGGAAACGGAAATACCTCACTGCATAAATTCATTCAGGTCAGTGTAGTTTAAGAGGAAAACGGAAATACCTCACTGCATAAATTCATTCAGGTCAGTGTATTAAGAGGAAAACGGAAATACCTCACTGCATAAATTCATTCAGGTCAGTGTGGTTGACTCAACTGCAAATACACTCACTGTATCTGGGTGCTACTGTATCTTACTGTAAAGATTTCACTCATAACCCATTCAAACCAGTTGCTGGCTCATAAGTGCTTTATTGCTGATGGGAAATATTTAAATACTCACAGTTGAACAGATAGCTATGCAAATATGTTAATAATTAATAACTTAATTTAAATGTGTCTAGATCAGAGGTGTCTAACCCATTTTTCCTGCGGGTTGCATTCGGTCTTCACCGGGGTCTGGGGGGCCACACTTAAAATGTATTATATTTCCTTGCAGTCAAAATCTGCTAAGCAATTGTCCTTTAACTAGGTGGTTTTGGTATTTTAAATGGGCTCGAGGGCCAGATCCAGCCTGCAGGCCTCGACATGTGGTCTAGACCATTAAGAGCCTGGTCTCATAATCTAGACTTAACATAGTAAAAATGTATCCCTGACACTCAAATTAGTATGACATGTTACTTTGGTATGGTTACAGATGGTTGGGGTGGGTGGGCATGGAATGCTAACTTCTAGCAATCCAAAGGTTGCGAATTCAAATCTCATGACAGACAACTTTAGCTCATTTGCAACTTTTCAAATACTTGCTACTTTGCAAATACTTAGCATGTTAGCTAACCTTTCCCAAACCGTATCCCTTTTAGCTAACCCTTCCCCTAACCCTTTAACCTAACTCCTAACCGTAACCCTAACCCTTAGCCTAGATAACATTTGCCCGATAGCTAACATTAGCCACCTAGCCACCTAGCTAGAATTCGTAACATATCATAAGTTCTGCAAATTCGTAACATATTGTACGTTTTGCTAATTTGTAACATATAATACGAATTGTGATTCTTAACATATACAAAATGTAATGTCTCGGATTTACATACAGAGTAATACAAAATGCTCTGAGACCAGGTTGAGAGCAAATAATAATGGCTTAGGCATATATATTTCAGTGGCTCAGTAGTGGTGGTGGAACAAGTAAGCAAATCACTTGTAATATGTGTGCTGCATTGGTTTGATAAGAAGAGTTTCAGATAACATCTGTTAGAAGTGCCAGTCAGGGTTATCACTGATCTGAAGAATGAACAACAAAGCAAAGGCTAACTACAGAGATGATTGACTGCCAACAATGACCAAATCAAATGACCACAACAAGACAAAACATAAAAACTGCACCTGAATATATCTATAATCGAGCCGAGTGAATGTTAAGAAACCAAAGGTCGTTGTTAATTACAAAGTGACATTTTGGGTTTGCCACCACAGACCTTCAGTAGCTTGTTGTAATAACAGTGTTTACTAGTGTTTACTAGATTTCCTGTCCCCTTTGGCAGCATTACACTTCACGTGGTGAAAATAGACATGTGTATCTTCATCTGGTGAACTGAGTGTTGCAGTGTTGTGTCCTGTGGTGCCAACTCTTCAGCTGTGGGTCATGTTCATTTGGCGCTCTCTGAAAGGCTGTATGTAATGCAGCCCAATGCTCAGCTTTTTGTTAAAATGTTGCATACAAGATATTTTTAATTATACTAGATGAAGGGAATTTTATTCTTCCTCAAATTCACTGGAACATAAAAAGCTACCAAGCATGGACAATTCACTGTCTGTGCCTGGAGAGTCCATGTTGATGTCTGTTTCATGTGATTTTTCTTTAGATATCATTATCAACACAAATTGCCAGGGCGAAAACACCCACAAAATGCTAAATATGTTGTCTTGGCTGCAACACAAATGCCAAAAGGTTCACGTTCAAAAACGTTGTTTTGTGGGGTTTTGTGGTGATTTCAGGTGCCTTTCTAATCCCCTACATTCTGTTCCTGGTGATTGCTGGGATGCCTCTGTTCTATATGGAACTAGCCCTGGGACAGTACAATAGGGAAGGAGCTGCTACAGTCTGGAAGATCTGCCCTGTCTTTAAAGGTGAGCTGTCTCTCTCTCCATCTCTGTATACCATCTCTTCCCTGACCTCTGCCTCATCCCCCACCTCTCACCTTCTCAAGGCTCCTGGCCTCTCTTTTCTTCTCTATCTTTGAACATCTCTCTCTTTTTTCACTCACCTCTTGTCCTTTCCCTGCTCTTTTAATGTTCCTTCCCAGTGGGCACACCACATCATTTCAATGTGGACAAGACGTTGATGAATGAGATTGCAACCCAGTCAAAAAGACAGCCAAAAGTGTGTTGAATTACCAATGTGTTATCAGTGACCATGTTTAAAGGTGCACAGTATTCCGGACGGTAGCTCATATCCCGCTTCAGGTCTTATTCGGTATAAGCTGTTTACATGCACCTTTCATATGTTGTCAGTATTATGGATCCCCATTAGCTGCTGCCAAGGCAGAAACTACTCTTCCTGGGGTCCAGCAAAAATGACTTCCGTAATGTAGATGATATATCCCACTCATGAGTATCCCTGTATGCATGAATAAAATGAATACTTCTAATTGAAGTTCATTTGGGTTAAATGAAATAGTAACTGAACTATGGACATTGCCTGTAGGCCTATAACCTCTCACATATCATATTAACTCTTGCAGAATTATGCATTTCTTGCAGTGAAATTATACAACAAATGTTAATTTTGTCTGGGGAACAGTAGTTAAGAAATATTATTTCTTTCTTTCAGCATCTCTTGAGAAAATGCAAATGTTTGTGTAATGTGTTATCTTTCACACTGTTATGCAAGCAGACAGTATTTCAACCACAAAAAATATGCACCCAAGACGAACTAAAGTCTTCTCTGAAATGTGTTTCTTTGTTTTCTCAGCTTTTAATTTCCTTAAAACAGGTCAAACTGATGATATTTGGACAGACAAATTTACCAGTGTTAACTAGATTACTAATGCATTCATTTTATCCATGGAAGACATTATTCTGATGAGCACTACTTTATTTAGTCTTCTGGGACAACAAGTCATTTATTTTAATTTTTATATAACCTTTATTTAATTAGGCAGAACATGTAACTAGGCAGAACATGTAACTAGGCAGAACATGTAACTAGGCAGAAGATGTAACTCGGCAGAACATGTAACTAGACAGAAGTTGTGACAGAAGAGAAGCTGCATGTATCAATCTTTAGTTGACAAACAAATGGCAAATGCTGGAAATTTTAATTTGGCCTCCCAAATATCGGAAATTATAATTTGGCCTCCCAAATATCGGAAATTATAATTTGGCCTCCCAAATATCGGAAATTATAATTTGGCCTCCCAAATATCGGAAATTATAAGCAGAAACGTAATTTAAATTGTTGTAAATTAATGTGGTCAGTATGCATTCAACCATCTAAAAGCAAAACCAAATTCCAATGGAAAAACAATGAATGATTTTGGTTTAGTTGGCACCTAAATGTGTATCAATGCGCTTTAAGCCATTTAAAAGCACAACAAAGTTGAAATGGGAACACAATGACAGTGATTTTGCTGATTAATACAACAACTTAATGTGTTATCACAGTGCTTCATGTAATAGCACAACCAAATGACCTGAATTACTGTAAAGGATTACATTAAAAGTATATGCATGATGCAAGTGATCAATGCTGTTGGAGATTCCGGGCAGATTATTATAGAAATTGTGAAGATCTCCACAGACCTGCGATCTTCAACACGTCTGCTTTATATGATTACATAAGAAGACATTTATAGTTACAGTGTCACCATTTGAAGCAGATGTATCTTCTGCTTGGAAAGTTTCCTCTGTGCCACTGAGTCTGGCTTTAATTCCAAATTGGCTTGATTTCAAATTGAATCTACAAGTTAATAATGAATATGTTGGATTCATCGGCTCCATCTCAACCAAAAATCTAAGTTATAGAATAGGACAAAATCAAATCAAATCAAACTTTAAATGCACTTGAAATAAAGTTGTATTTCATTTTGTCCTATTCTATAACTTAGATTTTTGGTTGAGATGGAGCCGATGAATCCAACATATTCATTATTAACTTGTAGATTCAATTTGAAATCAAGCTAAACTTGAAACCCTAACCCTATTTATTGTGTATTTTTAAGTTGAATTGAAACAATAGCTGTTGATGCAAAGGCTATATAGGCCTAAATAGTATCATTAATGCTACATGTTAAACCTATTTTAAACTTAAACCTACCCTTTGGAAATGACTTTAATAGCAACAGTGAATCTATTTAGTTTTTAAGTGGAGATCTCTCATTCTCACGATAGCACAATGGTGTCAGTGATCAATTTCAAATCAAAGCACGGCTGTGGTTTTTTAAAACCCTGGTTGGGAGACCAAAGAGATAGCTGTAGATAGATACATTCTCCAGTAAGAGGTGCTGCCCAGCCTATTCTTTTTTCATGCTAGTGGATACAACTCAACATAAAAATTCAACATATTTTATTCAAGCTTTGTCTATGCTGAAAATTGCATGATCCTTTGGTTGAAATTTCACCCTCAAAACAACAGCTTTAGCAAATCCATTGTATTTTACACACAATACGTTGACAAATTACATTGAAACAGCGTTGATTCAACCAGTTTGTACCCACTGGGTTTCTCCTCTAATCTCCTTCGTTCATCTCTCCTTTCTCCTATATACAGTACCTCTCTTTTTCATTTTCCCGTCTTCAGCTCTCCCTGTCCACTTTTCCAAAGGCCTTGATCAGAGGAGAGAGGAAGGAGAGATGTGGTCTTTTAGAAGTATCCAGTAAATCTCAAGACACTGTACAACAATAAACATACAGTAGATATACTGTAGAAACATAGATATGCATTGTAATGAAGAGGGACACATAAAGGCTGTTTGTTGATTAGTTTTACTACTGACAGTCTTATCACCATGGCATACTGATACCACGCACACCATGGCATACTGATACCACGCACACCATGGCATACTGATACCACGCACACCATGACATCTGAACTGTTGAACCTGAAAGCTTCACCAGAAGTTTACAGGCAGTGTTGTGATTTACAGTATGTTACACATTAAGTTTATGGTATATTGTTGTTTGGCCGGCAGGGTTGTCCTTGTCCCATTGCTCTCTAGCAACTCCTGTGGCAGGCCGGGCGCATGCACGCTGACACAGTTGCCGGGTGTACGGTGTTTCCTCTGACACATTGGTGTGGCTGGCTTCCGGGTTAAGCGGGCATTGTGTCCAGAAGCAGTGTGGATTGGTTGTGTTGTGTTTCGGAGGATGCATGGCTCTGTGTCGTACGGGAGTTGCAGAGACAAGACTGTAACTACCAATTGGATGCCACGAAATTGGGGAGAAAAGGGGTAAAAGTAAAAAAAAGACCATGTTAAACTGACATTGTTAAGTTCATCTGCTGCTTGTTCTGATGGTAAAGTTATAGCACATCACATTCTGCTCAAATAATACATTGAATCAGGCAAAATAAGTAGTTGAATCCTCAAATTTCCTCAAGTTCTTTAAAAAAAACATAATACTAGCTGGTATTCCACTGCTGTGCTCGTTTTTCAGTAGTCTCTGCTGTCCAAGGTCTTGTGGATACACACTGCAGAGTTTTGTTTGATATTTGTGTTCCCTCACACATACACATTTATGATTGGCATTAGACAGGAGTAGCAGGATTCCACCTTCTGTAACCCTATGTAACCTACAGTATGTAACCATCTCTCTCTCTCTCTGCTCTCTGTTTCTCTCTCTGTTTCTCTCATCCATATCCCTCCCTCCCTCCCTCAGGTGTGGGCTACACTGTGATCATCATAGCGTTGTATGTGGGTTTCTACTACAACGTCATCATAGCCTGGTCCCTGTACTACCTGTTCTCCTCTATGACCAGTGAGCTGCCCTGGCTCCATTGTGGCAACGCCTGGAACAGTCCGAACTGCACAGACCCCAAGCTACTAAACGGATCCTTCCTGGGCAATGGGACGTCTTATGCCAAGTACAAGATGACGCCGGCTGCAGAGTTCTATGAGTGAGTACAGTGGGTTCTGTCCTGTTCTATGAGTGAGTACAGTGGGTTCTGTCCTGTTCTATGAGTGAGTACAGTGGGTTCTGTCCTGTGAGTACAGTGGGTTCTGTCCTGTCCTGTTCTATGAGTGAGTACAGTGGGTTCTGTCCTGTTCTATGAGTGAGTACAGTGGGTTCTGTCCTGTTCTATGAGTGAGTACAGTGGGTTCTGTCCTGTTCTAGTGAGTACAGTGGGTTCTGTCCTGTGAGAGTACAGTGGGTTCTGTCCTGTTCTATGAGTGAGTACAGTGGGTTCTGTCCTGTTCTATGAGTGAGTACAGTGGGTTCTGTTCCTGTTCTATGAGTGAGTACAGTGGGTTCTGTCCTGTTCTATGAGTGAGTACAGTGGGTGTCCTGTCCTGTTCTTCTATGAGTGAGTACAGTGGGTTCTGTCCTGTTCTATGAGTGAGTACAGTGGGTTCTGTCCTGTTCTATGAGTGAGTACAGTGGGTTCTGTCCTGTTCTATGAGTGAGTACAGTGGGTTCTGTCCTGTTCTATGAGTGAGTACAGTGGGTTCTGTCCTGTTCTATGAGTGAGTACAGTGGGTTCTGTCCTGTTCTATGAGTGAGTACAGTGGGTTCTGTCCTGTTCTATGAGTGAGTACAGTGGGTTCTGTCCTGTTCTATGAGTGAGTACAGTGGGTTCTGTTCTATGAGTGAGTACAGTGTTCTATGAGTGAGTACAGTGGGTTCTGTCCTGTTCTATGAGTGAGTACAGTGGGTTCTGTCCTGTTCTATGAGTGAGTACAGTGGGTTCTTCCTGTCCTGTTCCTGTTATGAGTGAGTACAGTGGGTTCTGTCCTGTTCTACAGTGGGTTCTGTCCTGTTCTATGAGTGAGTACAGTGGGTTCTGTCCTGTTCTATGAGTGAGTACAGTGGGTTCTGTCCTGTTCTATGAGTGAGTACAGTGGGTTCTGTCCTGTTGTTATGAGTGAGTACAGTGGGTTCTGTCCTGTTCTATGAGTGAGTACAGTGGGTTCTGTCCTGTTCTATGAGTGAGTACAGTGGGTTCTGTCCTGTTCTATGAGTGAGTACAGTGGGTTCTGTCCTGTTCTATGAGTGAGTACAGTGGGTTCTGTCCTGTTCTATGAGTGAGTACAGTGGGTTCTTCCTGTTCTATGAGTGAGTACAGTGGGTTCTGTCCTGTTCTATGAGTGAGTACAGTGGGTTCTGTCCTGTTCTATGAGTGAGTACAGTGGGTTCTGTCCTGTTCTATGAGTGAGTACAGTGGGTTCTGTCCTGTTCTATGAGTGAGTAGTGGGTTCTGTCCTGTTCAGTGGGTTCTGTGGGTTCTGTCCTGTTCTATGAGTGAGTACAGTGGGTTCTGTCCTGTTCTATGAGTGAGTACACAGTGGGTTCTGTCCTGTTCTGAGTACAGTGGGTTCTGTCCTGAGTGAGTACAGTGGGTTCTGTTCTACTGAGTACAGTGGGTTCTGTCCTGTTCTATGAGTGAGTACAGTGGGTTCTGTCCTGTTCTATGAGTGAGTACAGTGGGTTCTGTTCCTGTTCTATGAGGAGTACAGTGGGTTCTGTCCTGTCCTGTTCTATGAGTGAGTACAGTGGGTTCTGTCCTGTTCTATGAGTGAGTACAGTGGGTTCTGTCCTGTTCTATGAGTGAGTACAGTGGGTTCTGTCCTGTTCTATGAGTGAGTACAGTGGGTTCTGTCCTGTTCTATGAGTGAGTACAGTGGGTTCTGTCCTGTTCTATGAGTGAGTACAGTGGGTTCTGTCCTGTTCTATGAGTGAGTACAGTGGGTTCTGTCCTGTTCTATGAGTGAGTACAGTGGGTTCTGTCCTGTCCTGTTCTATGAGTGAGTACAGTGGGTTCTGTCCTGTTCTATGAGTGAGTACAGTGGGTTCTGTCCTGTTCTATGAGTGAGTACAGTGGGTTCTGTCCTGTTCTATGAGTGAGTACAGTGGGTTCTGTCCCTGTTCTATGAGTGAGTACAGTGGGGTTCTGTCCTGTTCTATGAGTGAGTACAGTGGTTATGTTCCTGTTCTATGAGTGAGTACAGTGTGTTCTGTCCATGAGTGAGTACAGTGGGTTCTGTCCTGTTCTATGAGTGAGTACAGTGGACTGTCCTGTTCTATGAGTGAGTACAGTGGTTCTATGTCCCTGTTCTATGAGTGAGTACAGTGGGTTCTGTCCCTGTTCTATGAGTGAGTACAGTAGTGAGTACAGTGGGTTCTGTCCTGTTCTATGAGTGGTACCTGTCCTGTTCTATGAGTGAGTACAGTGGGTTCTGTCCTGTTCTATGAGTGAGTACAGTGGGTTCTGTCCTGTTCAGTGGAGTACTATGTCCCTGTTCTATGAGTGAGTACAGTGGGTCCTGTCCTGTTCTATGAGTGAGTACAGTGGACTATGTCCCTGTTCTATGAGTGAGTACAGTGGACTATGTCCCTGTTCTATGAGTGAGTACAGTGGGTCCTGTCCTGTTCTATGAGTGAGTACAGTGGACTATGTCCCTGTTCTATGAGTGAGTACAGTGGGTCCTGTCCTGTTCTATGAGTGAGTACAGTGGGTCCTGTCCTGTTCTATGAGTGAGTACAGTGGACTATGTCCCTGTTCTATGAGTGAGTACAGTGGACTATGTCCCTGTTCTATGAGTGAGTACAGTGGGTCCTGTCCTGTTCTTGACCTGTGCCTCTGATGTGTGTCTTGAGTCTGACCCTCTGTCGCGGTATCTAAAAGATTAAAGAAACCAGCCTTTTAACATGTTTCTCGTTGGGATAGAGCTGACCTACAGTGCCAAATATGAGCTGTGTCAAATTAAGTATTTTCATTAGAGACTAAATGTGTTAGAAGTAGGCTTAACCTTTCAGATGCTTGGTTATTTAGTCTGGTCACTTTTTGAAGTGGAAATTGTACACTTAAGCATTTCATAAACAGGAAATAACTGTTTTTAAATGTATTATTAATGGCAAAAGTGTTTTTATTGACTATTATTATTGAATCTCTGCATTGTACCAGTGTATATGACACTTAATTTTAGGTTAGCAAAATTCCTGGAGCTTTCAATAAATTCCCCGGTTTTCCAGAAATCCTGGTTGGAGGATTACAGATTTCCTGCTTATTCCCTCCTCATTCCAGGAACCCGCCTTTCCAGAATTTCGGGAAAACCAGAGAATTTATTGAACATTTCAGGAATTTTGCAACCCTACTCATACTCAAACAATTCCACTGTGAAGTGGGCCACTGTCATTAAAGCTTTTGTGAAGTATCCCCAAAATGTCTGAAGCCATCCGCCCATATACCGATTGCTCTACAGAAAGGCATATAAAAAAAGCTTAGATGCTGCGTTTGAAGTTGACACGAAAAGCCCCATCCGTTTGCACTTCAAAGAATTCCTTTCCAGAGCTCTGTGTGAAGATTACTTCTGCAGCCCAAAGGAAGTCGTCTGAAATGACTGGGACATACTGCAGCATCCTTATCCTGCAGCTGATGTACAGTACAGAGTAGAGCGCCAAGGAGGCACAAACAAAAGATTCTAAGCTTGCATTCCAAACTTTAATAGTGCACTATATAAGGAATAGTGAGCCATTTGGGACACAACCTAAGAGTGCGTGACAGGCGGCCAATAAGAGCAGATGAAAGACCCTCTACCAGAATGCTGATCTGCATTGATGTCTCGTGTGTTTATGTAATCAACATCTCTGAATTTCCTCCAATGTTTTTCTCTCATCAATCCCTCTAAACTTGAATACAGTCAGTTTCCGTTGCATCATATTTTCTTTCTTCTAGCATAAAATCGCACTCTCATTCTTTCGACCCAGTGATGTAGTGGTAAAAACATTGGTGGGTAAACTCTGATCGCCGTCTGTGCTGAATAAAGTTACTCTCCGGATACTTTCAATGCCTTTTTGTGCAAAAGGTGGGGAAACTTTTGGGGGAAACAAAAGTTAGGTGAACAATGTTTACGTGCGTTTACCCTCCACTTAACCACTGCTTCTACCGTACTGTAAAAATTATTCATAGATCCTTCAATTCTTGGTCATTATAGGAAGTCAATGGAGTCAAGTTGGTTCCTTTTACAGCATATCTTCCTGTATTTATTTACCAGAAAATGTTGTTCTTTGTGTATTCTACCATCTTCACAGACCTTGAATAATCATTGGTATATTGACAACGGTTCTATCAAAGAGCTTTAGGTCCATACTCCCCTGATAGCCACTATATCCCAGTATAAATGTAGTTGATTCTAGACAGGCTGAATGAAAAACACAGAGACCCAGGCAGTGGGAGCTCTAGAATAGATAGTGATTTTTCTCTGACAACACTTGTAATCTCATTGTATATTTCAGTCAGGTCTTGTGTGGGGGACATAAACCCCCTGCTCCCACAGAGCTCCAAGAACAGGAACAAGATCATCAGACCACTGCATGCTGCCACTGCACAGTCTGGGAGAGATCACAGTGACTGAGTCAACATATTTCTCTCTCTCCTTCTTTCCCTCATTTTCTCTCCTTTTCTCCCTTTCTCTTTTTTCTTCTCTGTTTCTCCCTCTCTTTCTCTCCCTCTTTCTCTTTTTTATTCTCTGTTTCTCCCTCTCTTTCTCTCCCTCTTTCTCTTTTTTATTCTCTGTTTCTCCCTCTCTTTCTCTCCCTCTTTCTCTTTTTTCCTTCTCTTTTTCTCCCTCTCTTTCTCTCTTACATTCTCTCTTTCTCTCTCCTTTTCCCCCTCGTTCTCTCTCTCATTTTCTATCTCTTTCTGTCCTTTTCTTATCTTTTTATTTTTCTCCCTCTCTTACTTTCTCTCTTTCTCTCTCTTAATTTCTCTCTCTCTATCTCTTCCCCTCATGTTTTCCCTCTCTATTCTTTCTCTTTCTTTCCAACGTCAGTTTGCCTCCTTAAGTAATGAGCAGTGATCTCTGAGCGTCTGAAGGAGCTGCAGGTGTTCTTAGTTCTTAGATATGGAGATTTGATCCTCCTGTATCCCCTAGAGATGGACAGGGTCAGAGGAGACATTTTCTCAAGATATTTTAGAGATTTGAGGGCATGTGGTGCACGCACGCACACACACACACACACACACGCACGCACGCACGCACGCACGCACGCACACACACACGCACACACGCACGCACGCACACACACACACACACACACACACACACACACACACACACACACACACACACACACACACACACACACACACACACACACACACACACACACACACACACACACACACACACACACACACAGAGCTTACTTTTCCTTTGCTGCTGCATTGCTCTGGTTCTCACACCAGGCCACGTTGATGTGTTGCTGTGTGATGTGTTGCTGTCCTCTTCTCAGCTGACTGAGGATGTGCTAGGCCCTCATTTCCTCTCCTATTAGGCCTTTATTATTGGTTTCATTGATCACGGCTGCCCTGCAATCTGTGGTGCTGCAGTGCAAAGGTCCCCGGAGTATAGTCATTAGTGTCATGGCAACGTCCAGGGGCGGACACACAGCAGGTGTCAGTTACAATGCTATCACAGAGGCTCAACATAGCTATCAACACCTAATGACAGACTAGGATTCACAGAAACCAAGCTGAGCTACCAAGAGGCTGGGTAAATATATACCTTCTGTGTTGATGATGCTGATGGGTTGTCTCAGCTTATATCAATAAAGGTCAATCAGTCATGTAAGTTTATACAGTTTGAGTACAGATCAGTTTGTTATATTAATTAGAGAATGCCATCAATAATATTATGTGCAGTCAATGTAATGAAACATCTGAATATTTTGAGGACACTGCAAAATGTTCAGATATTTCAATACATTGACTTTGCGTAATATTATTGATGACATTCTCTAATTAATATAACAAACTAATCTGTTACTCAACAAATGATCTGTATTTTTCAACCTTGAAATAGTAAAATAGTGATAGTGAATTTGGATGTTTGAAGCAGGTGGTTATAATTGCAAGCATTGCTTAATTAAATGACGAGTGCAAATCCAGTCCAAATGAAATCAACACAAATTGAGAGCCATTTTATTCCATTAGCAGCTCAGATGATCCATTAAATAGCTATTAGATTATCAAAAGGTTAGAACTCAGAACACCTCCGTTGGAAGTATCACACAACCTTTATCGCTCTTAATTGAACAAGTCCACTGCTGGGAGGTCAATAGCTCATGTGTTCCAAGTCTAGACATTGTGAACACTCACAGGGGATCTGAAACATACATCATGACCCTCAGATTTCTCTTTCCAATGCCTTGGATAAAATGCCTTTTAAATTATACATAATACCATAAGAAAACAGATTTATTTTGAATGAAACATCAAATCTTGAAACAACCATTGTATTGTTGCCAAATATTTTTAATTAAATATCCTACCAAATACTCCCCCAACCAAATACCCCCCCAACCAAATTCTCCCCCATCCAAATATTCCCCAACCAAATTCTCCCTCATCCAAATACTCCCCCAACCAAATGCTGCCCCAACCAAATACTCCTCTCAACCAAATACTCCCCCAACCAAATACTCCCCCAACCAAATACTCCCCCAACCAAATACTCCTCCCCAACCAAATACTGCCCCAACCAAACACTCCCCCAACCAAATACTGCCCCAACCAAATACTCCTCTCAACCAAATACTCCCCCCCAAACCAAAATACTCCCCCAACCAAATACTCCTCCCCAACCCCAACCAAATACTCCTCCCCAACCAAATACTCCTCCCCAACCAAATACTGCCCCAACCAAATACTCCACCTAACCAAATACTCTCTCCAAACATACTGTAGACACTTTCTACCCCTCTGCCCCTAACATATTGCTTTTGTCAGTTCCAGGAAGCATTGACCCCATATTACCCCTAACCTGATTTGTCCCTTTCCCCATACCTCCAAATGATTTCTCATTCACTGAGTAATGAGAATGTGTGTAAACTAGAAATGCTTTTAGGCCATCGTCGCTGTGCTGTGCCAAGTTTTTCTGCCTTGTTTTTTAAGCACACCCCGTTGTTCACTGAGAGTGTTAGTTTAAAAATGTTTAACAAATTTATTTCACCTTTAATTAACCAGGTAGGCTAGTTGAGAACAAGTTCTCATTTGCAACTGCGACCTGGCTAAGATAAAGCAAAGCAGGTCAACACATAAAACAACACAGAGTTACACATGGAATAAGCAAACATACAATCAATAATACCGTAGAAAAATCTATATTCAGCATGTGCAAATGAGGTAGGATAAGAGAGGTAAGGCAATAAATAGGCCATGGTGGCGAAGCAATTACAATATAGCAATTAAACACTGGAATGGCAGGGTGTGCAGAAGATGAATGTGCAAGTAGAGATACTGGGGTGCAAAGTAGCAAGATAAATAAATAAATACAGTATGGGGATGAGGTAGATTGGATAGGCCATTTACAGATGAGCTATGTACAGGTGCAGTGATCTGTGAGCTGCGCTGACAGCTGGTGCTTAAAGCTAATGAGGGAGGTAAGAGTCTTCACCTTCAGAGATTTTTGCAGTTCGTTCCAGTCAATGGCAGCAGAGAACTGGAAGGAGAGGCGGCCAAATGAAGAATTGGCTTTGGGGGTGACCAGTGAGATATACCTGCTGGAGTGCGTGCTACGGGTGGGTTCTGCTATGTTGACCAGTGAGCTGAGAGCCAGTGGGTTTGGCGACGAGTATGAAGCGAGGGCCAGCCAATGAGAGCATACAGGTCGCAGTGGTGGGTAGTATATGGGGCTTTGGTGACACAAATGGATGGCACTGTGATAGACTGCATCCAATTTGTTGAGTAGAGTGTTGGAGGCTATTTTGTAAATTACATTGCCAAAGTCGAGGATCGGTAGGATGGTCAGTTTTATGAGGGTATGTTTGGTAGCATGAGTGAAGGATTCTTTGTTGCGAAATAGATTCAATATTTAATTTTGGATTGGAGATGTTTGATGTGAGTCTGGAAGGAGCGTTTACAGTCTAACCAGACACCTAGGTTTTTGTAGTTGTCCACATTTTCTAAGTCAGAACCGTCCAGAGTAGTGATGCTGGACGGGCGGGCAGGTGTGGGCAGCGATCGGTTGAAGAGCATATATTTAGTTTTACTTGTATTTAAGAGCAGTTGGAGGCCACGGAAGGAGAGTTGTATCACATTGAAGCTTATCTGGAGGGTAGTTAACACAGTGTCCAAAGAAGGGCCAGAGGTATACAGAATGGTGTCGTCTGCGTAGAGGTGGATCAGAGACTCTAGCTGTCTCCCTTCTTTAGACATGTTTCTCCCCCTCTGACTCTAGCTGTCTCCCTGCTTTAGACATGTTTCTCCTCCTCTGACTCTAGCTGTCTCCCTTCTTTAGACATGTTTCTCCCCCTCTGACTCTAGCTGTCTCCCTTCTTTAGACATGTTTCTCCCCCTCTGACTCTAGCTGTCTCCCTTCTTTAGACATGTTTCTCCCCCTCTGACTCTAGCTGTCTCCCTGCTTTAGACATGTTTCTCCCCCTCTGACTCTAGCTGTCTCCCTGCTTTAGACATGTTTCTCCCCCTCTGACTCTAGCTGTCTCCCTTCTTTAGACATGTTTCTCCCCCTCTGACTCTAGCTGTCTCCCTTCTTTAGACATGTTTCTCCCCCTCTGACTCTAGCTGTCTCCCTTCTTTAGACATGTTTCTCCCCCTCTGACTCTAGCTGTCTCCCTTCTTTAGACATGTTTCTCCCCCTCTGACTCTAGCTGTCTCCCTGCTTTAGACATGTTTCTCTCCCTCTGACTCTAGCTGTCTCCCTTCTTTAGACATGTTTCTCCCCCTCTGACTCTAGCTGTCTCCCTTCTTTAGACATGTTTCTCCCTCTCTGACTCTAGCTGTCTCCCTTCTTTAGACATGTTTCACCCCCTCTGACTCTAGCTGTCTCCCTGCTTTAGACATGTTTCTCCCCCTCTGACTCTAGCTGTCTCCCTGCTTTAGACATGTTTCTCCCCCTCTGACTCTAGCTGTCTCCTGCTTTAGACATGTTTCTCCCCCTCTGACTCTAGCTGTCTCCCTGCTTTAGACATGTTTCTCCCCCTCTGACTCTAGCTGTCTCCCTGCTTTAGACATGTTTCTCCCCCTCTGACTCTAGCTGTCTCCCTTCTTTAGACATGTTTCTCCCCTCTGACTCTAGGTGTCTCCCTTCTTTAGACATGTTTCTCCCCCTCTGACTCTAGCTGTCTCCCTGCTTTAGACATGTTTCTCCCCCTCTGACTCTAGCTGTCTCCCTGCTTTAGACATGTTTCTCCCCCTCTGACTCTAGCTGTCTCCCTGCTTTAGACATGTTTCTCCCCCTCTGACTCTAGCTGTCTCCCTTCTTTAGACATGTTTCTCCCCCTCTGACTCTAGCTGTCTCCCTTCTTTAGACATGTTTCTCCCCCTCTGACTCTAGCTGTCTCCCTTCTTTAGACATGTTTCTCCCCCTCTGACTCTAGCTGTCTCCCTTCTTTAGACATGTTTCTCCCCCTCTGACTCTAGCTGTCTCCCTGCTTTAGACATGTTTCTCTCCCTCTGACTCTAGCTGTCTCCCTTCTTTAGACATGTTTCTCCCCCTCTGACTCTAGCTGTCTCCCTTCTTTAGACATGTTTCTCCCCCTCTGACTGTAGCTGTCTCCCTTCTTTAGACATGTTTCACCCCCTCTGACTCTAGCTGTCTCCCTGCTTTAGACATGTTTCTCCCCCTCTGACTCTAGCTGTCTCCCTGCTTTAGACATGTTTCTCCCCCTCTGACTCTAGCTGTCTCCCTGCTTTAGACATGTTTCTCCCCCTCTGACTCTAGCTGTCTCCCTGCTTTAGACATGTTTCTCCCCCTCTGACTCTAGCTGTCTCCCTGCTTTAGACATGTTTCTCCCCCTCTGACTCTAGCTGTCTCCCTTCTTTAGACATGTTTCTCCCCCTCTGACTCTAGGTGTCTCCCTTCTTTAGACATGTTTCTCCCCCTCTGACTCTAGCTGTCTCCCTGCTTTAGACATGTTTCTCCCCTCTGACTCTAGCTGTCTCCCTGCTTTAGACATGTTTCTCCCCCTCTGACTCTAGCTGTCTCCCTGCTTTAGACATGTTTCTCTCCCTCTGACTCTAGCTGTCTCCTTCTTTAGACATGTTTCTCCCCCTCTGACTCTAGCTGTCTCCCTGCTTTAGACATGTTTCTCCCCCTCTGACTCTAGCTGACCCCCTGCTTTAGACATGTTTCTCCCCCTCTGACTCTAGCTGTCTCCCTGCTTTAGACATGTTTCTCCCCTCTGACTCTAGCTGTCTCCTTCTTTAGACATGTTTCTCCCCCTCTGACTCTAGCTGTCTCCCTGCTTTAGACATGTTTCTCCCCCTCTGACTCTAGCTGTCTCCCTTCTTTAGACATGTTTCTCCCCCTCTGACTCTAGCTGTCTCCCTGCTTTAGACATGTTTCTCCCCTCTGACTCTAGCTGTCTCCCTTCTTTAGACATGTTTCTCCCCCTCTGACTCTAGCTGTCTCCCTGCTTTAGACATGTTTCTCCCCCTCTGACTCTAGCTGTCTCCCTGCTTTAGACATGTTTCTCCCCCTCTGACTCTAGCTGTCTCCCTGCTTTAGACATGTTTCTCCCCCTCTGACTCTAGCTGTCTCCCTGCTTTAGACATGTTTCTCCCCCTCTGACTCTAGCTGTCTCCCTGCTTTAGACATGTTTCTCCCCCTCTGACTCTAGCTGTCTCCCTTCTTTAGACATGTTTCTCCCCCTCTGACTCTAGCTGTCTCCCTGCTTTAGACATGTTTCTCCCCCTCTGACTCTAGCTGTCTCCCTTCTTTAGACATGTTTCTCCCCCTCTGACTCTAGCTGTCTCCCTTCTTTAGACATGTTTCTCCCCCTCTGACTCTAGCTGTCTCCCTTCTTTAGACATGTTTCTCCCCCTCTGACTCTAGCTGTCTCCCTTCTTTAGACATGTTTCTCCCCCTCTGACTCTAGCTGTCTCCCTGCTTTAGACATGTTTCTCCCCCTCTGACTCTAGCTGTCTCCCTGCTTTAGACATGTTTCTCCCCCTCTGACTCTAGCTGTCTCCCTGCTTTAGACATGTTTCTCCCCCTCTGACTCTAGCTGTCTCCCTGCTTTAGACATGTTTCTCCCCCTCTGACTCTAGCTGTCTCCCTGCTTTAGACATGTTTCTCCCCCTCTGACTCTAGCTGTCTCCCTGCTTTAGACATGTTTCTCCCCCTCTGACTCTAGGTGTCTCCCTTCTTTAGACATGTTTCTCCCCCTCTGACTCTAGCTGTCTCCCTTCTTTAGACATGTTTCTCCCCCTCTGACTCTAGCTGGCTCTCTAGCCCACCCTCTTTCAGTGGGATATATCCAAGAGCCTTTGCAAGTCCACCAGAGGTTGGCTGAACCTTAATGGAATATTTTATTATCATGTTCTCTGGGAAGGTCAGAGGAGACTGTTTATAGACCATTGATTTAAACTCATTTTGACACAGCATGTATTTGATACACATTGCTATGTGTGTTTATTATTGTTGTTAGATAACCTAGTTAGTTTTATTATGTTACCATGACAGTTCAATTAGTGTTAAAGGTGAGTCACGTGGCAGGGTGGCTCACTCGGCGCTCTGCATGGTAGAGGCTAATCCCTAAAAGTCAGGGGTCAGGGCACAGGTCAAAATGAACACTCGTTAGGTTATGACCTGTCTACCCCACAGGTGCCCATAGTTCTCAAGGTCAAATGCTTCAATCTTAAATCCAGCACAAATATGTCTCCATATAGAACATCAACCTAGCTACTGGCCAATCACCTAGACACTGAGATAAATAATTATCCGCCTTATCTCAGTTCACTGGTCACAATGGCAACACCCACCCGTAGCACACGCTCCAGCAGGTGTATCTCACTGATCATCCCTAAAGCCAACACCTCATTTGGCCACCTTTCCTTCCAGTTCCCTGCTGCCTGTGACTGGAACGAATTGCAAAAATCACTGAAGTTGGAGACTTTTATCTCCCTCACCAACTTTAAACATCTGCTCTCTGAGCAGCTAACCGATCGCTGCAGCTGTACATAGTCTCTCGGTAAATAGCCCACCCATTTTCACCTACCTCATCCCCATACTGTTTTTATTTATATACTTTTCTTCTCTTTTGCACACCAGTATCTCTACCTGCACATGACCATCTGATCATTTATCACTCCAGTGTTAATCTGCTAAATTGTAATTATTCGCCTACCTCCTCATGCCTTTTGCACACAATGTATAGACTCTTTTTTTCCTTTTTTTCTACTGTGTTATTGACTTGTTTATTGTTTACTCCATGTGTAACTCTTTGTTGTTGTCTGTTCACACTGCTATGCTTTATCTTGGCCAGGTCGCAGTTGTAAATGAGAACTTGTTCTCAACTAGCCTTCCTGGTTAAATAAAGGGGAAATAAATAAATAAAAATAAATCAAAAATCAGTCATGTGTGTAGATGTATGACCAGGGTAAAGGTATGTGTTAGAAGCTTGGCACATCTAGTCCGATATATCCTCAGGTTGGACGTTGGTCTTAGTAGGAATGTCCCAGTGGTCCTTGCCTGGTCAGTTCAACAATGATCTGTATTTAAATCAGCAGACATGCTATACACATCCTGTGTGAACGTTGACACATCCGATTTTCACACCGTTTCATCAAAAACAGATGGTTTCTATAGATTCTTTACATCCTTTACATGCTAAATTAGCTGTGTTTGATTTAGTGTCAGGGATAGCTTGACTTGATGGAAAGGGAAAGGAAAGGAATAGGTGGATACCTAGTCAGTTGTACAACTGAATTCCTTCAACTGAAATATGCCCTCCGCATTTAACCCAACCCCTCTGAATCAGAGAGGTGCGGGGGGCTGCCTTTATCGACATACACTTCTTCAGTGCCCGGGGAACAGTGGGTTAACTGCCTTGCTCAGGGGCAGAATGACAGAGTTTTACCTTGTCAGCTCGGGGATTTGATCCAGCAATACATGATACACTCTTAGAAATAAAAGTGCTATCTAGAACCTTAAAGGTTTATTCGGCTGTCCCCATAGGATAAAAAAGGGCTATTTGCATTTTTAGATGGTTGACTTCAATGTCACTCGATTGATGAAGTGCTCAATGAAACCGTTTTTTGAGGAAATTGCTTGAACAATTACATAAGAGATAATTATTTGATCAATCTCACTTTCCATCAGTTCCACTTGCATGGTTCTGGGTATTTGTAGTAAGTAGTGATCCTGCTTGGTGTGTCTACTCAAAGTCAAGTCAGACGTTTACCTCATTCTGGAGAACATGCTATACATGTCTGGGAAAATGGCCCAAAGAGATTAATACTAGTCAATAATATTTGATAAAGCATACAGTATTGCTTGACATTTTCCTGGAAGATATTGTTTTCCTTCTCTTTTTTAATAGAATATTGTTCATATCACTACCATATTAAATGTGTGTCTCTGTTGTGTATATGTGCTTCTTAAAGAACATTTTAGCCCAGAATTTGTAAAAGAGGCCTTAGGGATTGATATACTTTGGCCAAATAGCTTCAGATCACTTTTGTGTTGACCATTTCAGGGAAAGCAGATAAGAGTTTGTTTTTAGAATAACTGGTCCAAAGAACATGCATTGATGTTTGATAACATTTACGGTTAGTGTGATATCAGATGGACTGTACAGCCTGGAAGCACCACAACAAACCTAGACCCCCTGCCTATACATGACTAGTTAGTAATATCAACGTGTCTGTCTCTTGTTCCGTTCTGTCCTTCTTAGACAGCTCCTCTCCTCTCCTCTCCTCTCCTCTCCTCTCCTCTCCTCTCCTCTCCTCTCCTCTCCTCTCCTCTCCTCTCCTCTCCTCTCCTCTCCTCTCCTCTCCTCTCCTCTCCTCTCCTCTCCTCTCCTCTCCTCTCTCTCCTCTCCTCTCCTCCTCCTCTTCTCTTCTCTATCTCTCCTCTCCTCCCTCCCTCTCCTCTCTCTCTCCTCTCCTCTCCTCTCCTCTCCTCTCCTCTCCTCTCCTCTCCTCTCCTCTCCTCTCCTCTCCTCTCCTCTCCTCTCCTCTCCTCTCTCTTCTCCTCTCCTCTATCTCTCCTCTCCTCCTCTCCTCTCCTCTTCTCTTCTCTTCTCTTCTCTTCTCTTCTCTATCTCTCCTCTCATCTCCTCTCTCCTCTCCTCTTCTCTTCTCTTCTCTACCTCTCCTCTCCTCTCCTCTCCTCTCCTCTCCTCTCCTCTCCTCTCCTCTCCTCTCCTCTCCTCTCCTCTCCTCTCCTCTCCTCTCCTCTCCTCTCCTCTTCTCTTCTCTTCTCTATCTCTCTTCACCTGGTGAAGTGGAAAATTACATTTACATTTACATTTAAGTCATTTAGCAGACGCTCTTATCCAGAGCGACTTACAAAATGATTTTGAACATGTGTTCTAACAGCTTTAAATGTATTATCATCAGGATATAAATCACGTCGGTTAGACATATTTAGGACTGGGCTGTCTGATCTGACAGTCCCCTTGTCCTTGATGTCTAGTCTGGGCAGACAGTTGGCTTGTTTATGTGTCTTCCTCTTCTGGCTTGCCAGGCGGTGGGTTGTGTAACCATCCTGGGGCATCAGATCCACATGTCATTTCGTAGCTACACTTATCAGCATAATCACAGAGAGAGGCTGGCCGCCGGATGAAATCGCCCCGCTAGCCCACCGGTCAAACAGACAGAGAGGAGGAATCACAAACAGATAATGAAGTTAAAGAATGGATTGTTTTGATGTGCAGCCCTTAGACAGCTGTTTCTCTGATGAATAGGATGGGTGTTTTTTTAATGTATTTTTATTTGACCTTTATTTAACTAGGCAAGTGGACATAGTATTAGGGAAAGGGGATACCTAGTCAGTTAAAAACAAATTCTTATTTACAATGGCGGCCGAACAAAAGGCATAAGGCCTCCTGCTGGGACAGGGCTGGGATTACAAATACAAATATAGGACAAAACACACATCACGACAAGAGAGACACCACAACATTACACAAAGAGACCTAAGACGACAACATAGCATGGCAGCAACACATGACAACAACCTTGAGCGCTCCAGAAATAGACAGCAGACAAAACATCTGGTCTTGGAGAGACAGAGGAGACCCTAAAGATCATGTTGTCTTGGATATGAGCTTCGTGGTGAGCATAATTCTGGCCTGGCTCTTTGTTGTCGGCTCTACGGAGTCCCACATCTCTCTCCCCAATGGTGGTGAGCCCTCGGCTGGGCTGTAACACTGAGCCTCAGGCCTGTTTCTAAGACTGGAAGATGAAGAAACAAGCAGCCATCAACCCGTTCCTCAGGGAGCTATGGTTACCTGTTTTTTAAACGCTGTGTTTTCAAAGCAGAAACAAACCATCTGTCATCTCCATGTAAACGTAAATAGTTTTAGGGCACCCTCTGCGATTAGAATGAGATCAGATGTCCCATAATACTGTCCACTTGTGATGACTCACGTTTACTCCTTCCTCCTTACTCAGTTTAGAAGAAGAGGGGGAAAAACACATGGCCGTTCTCGCTACAGGTCAATATTGGTCAATACCGTTGATCATTTGAACACTATGACCTCTGACCCCTGCTTCCCTTTGAGAAAAGCAGTGTCTTTAAATGGCACCCTATTCCCTTATATAGTGCACAGCTTTTGACCAAATCCCTATGGTCCCTGGACAAAAGTAGTGCACTATAAAGGGAATAGGGTGCCACTTGTGATACAGAGCAGGAACGGGATGCTCCCTAATATCGCTGAGCTGGAAGTTGATCCAGATCCGCTGTCAGTCTGGTCAGTCCGGTGGGACTCAGAGCAGGTGTGGCTCAGTATGTCTGTCCTGGGAAGAACCGAGGATGATCTGGGAATGAGGAGATGGATAGCAGGAAACAATATTTCTGTAGGGAAGGATGAGACACCATTTGTCTCCCCTCTTTTATATATGTTCTGGTAAGCACTTGAACCTTTGAGCGCCCCTTCAACTGAGAGTAGTAGTCAGAGTGTTATGAGGGGAATGGCTCCCAAGAGGGTTGACAAAGTCTGCTATTAAAACCTCTAGCTGCCAAGGTCTTTGAAGGAGTGTGAGAGAGAGTGTGTGTGTGTGCATGCATGCTTGCTTTTGTGCATGTTAAGAGTAGAAAATATTTTCTCAGGTACTTCAAACCCTGAGTCCTTCATTCTTCCCTCGGGATTCTGTTAGCGAGATGATTGAATGGATACAGAACAAATGGGGATCATAATATGTTGAGATAAAAGCTTTGAACTATGCTTCTCATTCAGTAACAATAAGCTTGTGGTTCAATGATAAATGTATAGATGCTGTGACTGGGTTTTAACACCTCAGGAACCAAATTGAACCAGGTTGTCTCTGTCGTGACCCAATATTCACAATGTGAAAAATAATCGGCAAAATACAATCTGGAAAACTATTTTTAATGCTATATTGATATTAAATGTAGCAATTATATGACAAGTGAACAACATTCCCACCTCATTCATTGTCAATAATTACATTTTGCCCAAATTCATGTTAATAATATCACTGGCTCGACACCACAAAATCAACCAAAATACTGCTGCTGATAGCTCTTTATTGAAAATACTGTGATTGAAGAAAAATGGTTGAGATTATTTAAAAAAGTTGAGTTCATTATCATTTCTACACACTTTCTACCTAATTGAAGTGGTTTAAGTTCAGACTGGAGTAAATGGTGTGTAGATGATTGACTGTTGGGTGTTTTTAGAATCCTGTCCTCCCTTAGAGCAGGTGACTCCCCTCACTCTTCTCAGGGTCAGACAGGGACTGTTCATGTGTTGAGTCTATGCTAGCTGAGTCATAGCCTGGGTGGATCCTCCATACAAGCACAGCATTCTGTGGGCTGGCCAGGGAAAAGAGAATACTGTGGGTAGCCTGCAATATAGCCTCATACTGTATGTTTCCTAATAAGGCATGTCTATCTTCCTATCTTTTTCTTTGTGTTTTATGAGGTATCTATGCTGTGGACAGTTTGGTCATCAATCTGGGTCTAAATGAAGTTAGGTGTGTTGTTGGAGTGTGTGTGGTCTGAGTGTGTTACACATGTCATCCTCCGCACCACTTACTGTGTGTGTGTTCGTGTTCTTGCCTGTGTCTATATATGTGTGTGTGTTTGTGTGTGTGTGGTCTGAGTGTGTTACACATGTCATCCTCCACACCACTGTCTTGTTAAGTATGTGGATGCTTCCAGATTCTACACCCTTTTCCAGAAGTACACACTTTCAGACTCCCGTCATTGATTTAAAAGCATAGGGTTGGTGTAAGCATTGGCCATGTGAAAGTGTGCAAAGGACACTACGGTAGAAGCTTGTAGAAACGGGACTCAGCCTTAGTGTGTGTGTGTTCTCCAGGCGTGGCGTACTCCACCTCCATGAGAGCAGGGGGATCCAGGACCTGGGCATGCCTCGCTGGGAGCTGGTCCTCTGTCTGGTGGCTGTGGTCTTTCTACTCTACTTTAGTCTCTGGAAGGGCGTCAAGTCCTCCGGCAAGGTACTGTTGACACACTGTGCTGTACCCTACCGCTTAGGACAGCACACACTCCTACTGTAATATAACACACACTCTTACTGTAATATAACATACCCTCCTACTGTAATATAACACACACTCCTACTGTAATATAACACACACTCCTACTGTAATATAACACACCCTCCTACTGTAATATAACACACACTCCTACTGTAATATAACACACCCTCCTACTGTAATATAACACACACTCCTACTGTAATATAACACACACTCCTACTGTAATATAACACACCCTCCTACTGTAATATAACACACACTCCTACTGTAATATAACACACACTCCTACTGTAATATAACACACACTCCTACTGTAATATAACACACACTCCTACTGTAATATAACACACCCTCCTACTGTAATATAACACACACTCCTACCGTAATATAACACACCCTCCTACTGTAATATAACACACACTCCTACTGTAATACAACGCACACTCCTACTGTAATATAACACACACTCCTACTGTAATATAACACACCCTCCTACTGTAATATAACACACACTCCTACTGTAATACAACGCACACTCCTACTGTAATATAACACACACTCCTACTGTAATATAACACACACTGCTACTGTAATATAACACACACTCCTACTGTAATATAACACACACTCCTACTGTAATATAACACACCCTCCTACTGTAATATAACACACACTCCTACTGTAATACAATGCACACCCCTACTGTAATATAACACACACTCCTACTGTAATATAACACACCCTCCTACTGTAATATAACACACACTCCTACTGTAATACAACGCACACTCCTACTGTAATATAACACACACTCCTACTGTAATATAACACACACTGCTACTGTAATATAACACACACTCCTACTGTAATACAACGCACACTCCTACTGTAATATAATACACACAATGTTCTGTGTTGTGTTGTGTCCAGGTTGTGTATTGAACACTACTGTTGTGTTCTAATGTTCTGTGTTGTGTGTGTCCAGGTGGTGTATTTCCTACTGTAATATAACACACCCTCCTACTGTAATATAACACACACTCCTACTGTAATATAACACACACTCCTACTGTAATATAATACACACTCCTACTGTAATATAACACACACTCCTACTGTAATATAACACATTCGGGGTTAACTGCCTTGAGCAAGGCAGTTAACCCCGAAAAACAACTGCTCCCTGGGTGCCGACGACATAGATTGTTTTTATTTAAATTTTACCTTTATTTAACTACTGTTGTCATGTATCTAATGTTCTGTTGTTGTGTTGTGTCCAGGTGGTGTATTGAACACTACTGTTGTCATATATCTAATGTTCTGTTGTTGTGTTGTGTTGTGTCCAGGTGGTGTATTGAACACTACTGTTGTCATATCTAATGTTCTGTGTTGTGTTGTGTCCAGGTGGTGTATTGAACACTACTGTTGTCATGTATCTAATGTTCTGTGTTGTTGTGTTGTGTCCAGGTGGTGTATTGAACACTACTGTTGTCATGTATCTAATGTTCTGTGTTGTGTTGTGTCCAGGTGGTGTATTGAACACTACTGTTGTCATGTATCTAATGTTCTGTGTTGTTGTGTTGTGTCCAGGTGGTGTATTGAACACTACTGTTGTCATGTATCTAATCTTCTGTGTTGTGTTGTGTCCAGGTGGTGTATTGAACACTACTGTTGTCATGTATCTAATGTTCTGTGTTGTTGTGTTGTGTCCAGGTGGTGTATTGAACACTACTGTTGTCATGTATCTAATGTTCTGTGTTGTTGTGTTGTGTCCAGGTGGTGTATTGAACACTACTGTTGTCATGTATCTAATGTTCTGTGTTGTGTTGTGTTGTGTCCAGGTGGTGTATTGAACACTACTGTTGTCATGTATCTAATGTTCTGTGTTGTTGTGTTGTGTCCAGGTGGTGTATTGAACACTACTGTTGTCATGTATCTAATGTTCTGTGTTGTTGTGTTGTGTCCAGGTGGTGTATTGAACACTACTGTTGTCATGTATCTAATGTTCTGTGTTGTTGTGTTGTGTCCAGGTGGTGTATTGAACACTACTGTTGTCATGTATCTAATGTTCTGTGTTGTGTTGTGTCCAGGTGGTGTATTGAACACTACTGTTGTCATGTATCTAATGTTCTGTGTTGTGTTGTGTTGTGTCCAGGTGGTGTATTGAACACTACTGTTGTCATGTATCTAATGTTCTGTGTTGTTGTGTTGTGTCCAGGTGCTGTATTGAACACTACTGTTGTCATGTATCTAATGTTCTGTGTTGTGTTGTGTCCAGGTGGTGTATTGAACACTACTGTTGTCAAATCTAATGTTCTGTGTTGTGTTGTGTTGTGTTGTGTCCAGGTGGTGTATTGAACACTACTGTTGTCATGTATCTAATGTTCTGTGTTGTGTTGTGTTGTGTCCAGGTGGTGTATTGAACACTACTGTTGTCATGTATCTAATGTTCTGTGTTGTGTTGTGTTGTGTCCAGGTGCTGTATTGAACACTACTGTTGTCATGTATCTAATGTTCTGTGTTGTGTTGTGTCCAGGTGGTGTATTGAACACTACTGTTGTCATGTATCTAATGTTCTGTGTTGTGTTGTGTCCAGGTGGTGTATTGAACACTACTGTTGTCATGTATCTAATGTTCTGTGTTGTTGTGTTGTGTCCAGGTGGTGTATTGAACACTACTGTTGTCATGTATCTAATGTTCTGTGTTGTTGTGTTGTGTCCAGGTGGTGTATTGAACACTACTGTTGTCATGTATCTAATGTTCTGTGTTGTTGTGTTGTGTCCAGGTGGTGTATTGAACACTACTGTTGTCATGTATCTAATGTTCTGTGTTGTGTTGTGTCCAGGTGGTGTATTGAACACTACTGTTGTCATGTATCTAATGTTCTGTGTTGTTGTGTCCAGGTGGTGTATTGAACACTACTGTTGTCATGTATCTAATGTTCTGTGTTGTTGTGTTGTGTCCAGGTGTGTGTACTGTTGTCATGTATCTAATGTTCTGTGTTGTTGTGTTGTGTCAGGTGGTGTATTGAACACTACTGTTGTCATATATCTAATGTTCTGTGTTGTGTTGTGTCCAGGTGGTGTATTGAACACTACTGTTGTCATGTATCTAATGTTCTGTGTTGTGTTGTGTCCAGGTGGTGTATTGAACACTACTGTTGTCATGTATCTAATGTTCTGTGTTGTGTTGTGTCCAGGTGGTGTATTGAACACTACTGTTGTCATGTATCTAATGTTCTGTGTTGTGTTGTGTCCAGGTGGTGTATTGAACACTACTGTTGTCATGTATCTAATGTTCTGTGTTGTGTTGTGTCCAGGTGGTGTATTGAACACTACTGTTGTCATGTATCTAATGTTCTGTGTTGTGTTGTGTCCAGGTGGTGTATTGAACACTACTGTTGTCATGTATCTAATGTTCTGTGTTGTGTTGTGTCCAGGTGCTGTATTGAACATTACTGTTGTCATGTATCTAATGTTCTGTGTTGTTGTGTTGTGTTGTGTCCAGGTGGTGTATTGAACACTACTGTTGTCATGTATCTAATGTTCTGTGTTGTTGTGTTGTGTCCAGGTGCTGTATTGAACACTACTGTTGTCATGTATCTAATGTTCTGTGTTGTATTTTGTCCAGGTGGTATATTGAACACTACTGTTGTCATATATCTAATGTTCTGTGTTGTGTTGTGTCCAGGTGGTGTATTGAACACTACTGTTGTCATGTATCTAATGTTCTGTGTTGTGTTGTGTCCAGGTGGTGTATTGAACACTACTGTTGTCATGTATCTAATGTTCTGTGTTGTGTTGTGTCCAGGTGGTGTATTGAACACTACTGTTGTCATGTATCTAATGTTCTGTGTTGTGTTGTGTCCAGGTGGTGTATTGAACACTACTGTTGTCATATATCTAATGTTCTGTGTTGTTGTGTTGTGTCCAGGTGGTGTATTGAACACTACTGTTGTCATGTATCTAATGTTCTGTGTTGTTGTGTTGTGTTCAGGTGGTGTATTGAACACTACTGTTGTCATGTATCTAATGTTCTGTGTTGTGTTGTGTCCATGTGTGTATTGAACACTACTGTTGTCATGTATCTAATGTTCTGTGTTGTTGTGTTGTGTCCAGGTGCTGTATTGAACACTACTGTTGTCATATATCTAATGTTCTGTGTTGTGTTGTGTCCAGGTGTGTATTGAACACTACTGTTGTCATGTATCTAATGTTCTGTGTTGTGTTGTGTCCATGTGCTGTATTGAACACTACTATTGTCATGTATCTAATGTTCTGTGTTGTTGTGTTGTGTCCAGGTGGTGTATTGAACACTACTGTTGTCATGTATCTAATGTTCTGTGTTGTTGTGTTGTGTTCAGGTGCTGTATTGAACACTACTGTTGTCATGTATCTAATGTTCTGTGTTGTGTTGTGTCCATGTGCTGTATTGAACACTACTGTTGTCATGTATCTAATGTTCTGTGTTGTTGTGTTGTGTCCATGTGCTGTATTGAACACTACTGTTGTCATATATCTAATGTTCTGTGTTGTTGTGTTGTGTTGTGTCCATGTGCTGTATTGAACACTACTGTTGTCATGTATCTAATGTTCTGTGTTGTGTTGTGTCCAGGTGGTGTATTGAACACTACTGTTGTCATGTATCTAATGTTCTGTGTTGTGTTGTGTCCAGGTGGTGTATTGAACACTACTGTTGTCATGTATCTAATGTTCTGTGTTGTTGTGTTGTGTCCAGGTGGTGTATTGAACACTACTGTTGTCATGTATCTAATGTTCTGTGTTGTGTTGTGTCCAGGTGGTGTATTGAACACTACTGTTGTCATGTATCTAATGTTCTGTGTTGTGTTGTGTCCAGGTGGTGTATTGAACATTACTGTTGTCATATATCTAATGTTCTGTGTTGTTGTGTTGTGTCCAGGTGGTGTATTGAACACTACTGTTGTCATGTATCTAATGTTCTGTGTTGTTGTGTTGTGTTCAGGTGCTGTATTGAACACTACTGTTGTCATGTATCTAATGTTCTGTGTTGTGTTGTGTCCATGTGCTGTATTGAACACTACTGTTGTCATGTATCTAATGTTCTGTGTTGTTGTGTTGTGTCCATGTGCTGTATTGAACACTACTGTTGTCATATATCTAATGTTCTGTGTTGTGTTGTGTTCAGGTGCTGTATTGAACACTACTGTTGTCATGTATCTAATGTTCTGTGTTGTGTTGTGTCCATGTGCTGTATTGAACACTACTGTTGTCATGTATCTAATGTTCTGTGTTGTTGTGTTGTGTCCAGGTGGTGTATTGAACACTACTGTTGTCATGTATCTAATGTTCTGTGTTGTTGTGTTGTGTTGTGTCCAGGTGCTGTATTGAACACTACTGTTGTCATGTATCTAATGTTCTGTGTTGTGTTGTGTCCAGGTGGTGTATTGAACACTACTGTTGTCATGTATCTAATGTTCTGTGTTGTGTTGTGTCCAGGTGGTGTATTGAACACTACTGTTGTCATGTACTGTTGTCATGTATCTAATGTTCTGTGTTGTTGTGTTGTGTCCAGGTGGTGTATTGAACACTACTGTTGTCATGTATCTAATGTTCTGTGTTGTGTTGTGTCCAGGTGGTGTATTGAACACTACTGTTGTCATGTATCTAATGTTCTGTGTTGTGTTGTGTCCAGGTGGTGTATTGAACACTACTGTTGTCATATATCTAATGTTCTGTGTTGTGTTGTGTTGTGTCCAGGTGGTGTATTGAACACTACTGTTGTCATGTATCTAATGTTCTGTGTTGTTGTGTTGTGTCCAGGTGCTGTATTGAACACTACTGTTGTCATGTATCTAATGTTCTGTGTTGTGTTGTGTCCAGGTGCTGTATTGAACACTACTGTTGTCATGTATCTAATGTTCTGTGTTGTTGTGTTGTGTCCAGGTGCTGTATTGAACACTACTGTTGTCATATATCTAATGTTCTGTGTTGTGTTGTGTCCAGGTGGTGTATTGAACACTACTGTTGTCATGTATCTAATGTTCTGTGTTGTGTTGTGTCCATGTGCTGTATTGAACACTACTATTGTCATGTATCTAATGTTCTGTGTTGTTGTGTTGTGTCCAGGTGGTGTATTGAACACTACTGTTGTCATGTATCTAATGTTCTGTGTTGTTGTGTTGTGTTCAGGTGCTGTATTGAACACTACTGTTGTCATGCATCTAATGTTCTGTGTTGTGTTGTGTCCAGGTGCTGTATTGAACACTACTGTTGTCATGTATCTAATGTTCTGTGTTGTTGTGTTGTGTCCATGTGCTGTATTGAACACTACTGTTGTCATATATCTAATGTTCTGTGTTGTTGTGTTGTGTTGTGTCCAGGTGCTGTATTGAACACTACTGTTGTCATGTATCTAATGTTCTGTGTTGTTGTGTTGTGTTGTGTTCAGGTGCTGTATTGAACACTACTGTTGTCATGTATCTAATGTTCTGTGTTGTGTTGTGTCCAGGTGGTGTATTGAACACTACTGTTGTCATATATCTAATGTTCTGTGTTGTTGTGTTGTGTTGTGTCCAGGTGCTGTATTGAACACTACTGTTGTCATGTATCTAATGTTCTGTGTTGTGTTGTGTTGTGTCCATGTGCTGTATTGAACACTACTGTTGTCATATATCTAATGTTCTGTGTTGTTGTGTTGTGTTGTGTCCAGGTGCTGTATTGAACACTACTGTTGTCATATATCTAATGTTCTGTGTTGTTGTGTTGTGTTGTGTCCATGTGCTGTATTGAACACTACTGTTGTCATATATCTAATGTTCTGTGTTGTTGTGTTGTGTTGTGTCCAGGTGGTGTATTGAACACTACTGTTGTCATGTATCTAATGTTCTGTGTTGTGTTGTGTTGTGTCCAGGTGGTGTACATCACGGCCACCATGCCCTATGTGGTGCTGTTCGTCCTGCTGATCAGAGGCATCACTCTGCCAGGGGCTATGGACGGCATACGGGCCTACCTCCACATCGACTTTAAACAACTCAACGACCCCAAGGTCAGACAAGTCTTTAGAGTATAATAAATACAGTGTGTTACTGAAATTAGGGATGCAATATTTCCAATGACTTACAAAATTCCCAGGATCCTGGAATCAAGAGAGAATTAACTAGAAATCCGGGATCCACCAAACAGGATTTCTTAAAACCTGGGAATTTTGGAAAAGATACAAGAATTTGTAAACACTTTTACTGAGAGACACAGCCTCAGAGTGCAGGACAGTGTTACTGCTAGAGCTCCCATAGTCACGTCCAATACATGTAATTCACTCATTTAGAAACCAAAACATGTGTTAGCTGTTTTTGTAAACAAAGTGGAGGGAAAAGAGATAGGAATAAAATATGCCATATTCAATATAAATCAAATCAAATCAAATCAAATGTATTTATATAGCCCCTCGTACATCAGCTGATATCTCAAAGTGCTGTACAGAAACCCAGCCTAAAACCCCAAACAGCAAGCAATGCAGGTGTAGAAGCACGGTGGCTAGGAGAAACTCCCTAGAAAGGCCAAAACCTAGGAAGAAACCTAGAGAGGAACCAGGCTATGTGGGGTGGCCAGTCCTCTTCTGGCTCTGCCGGGTGGAGATTATAAGAGAACATGGCCAAGATGTTCAAATGTTCATAAATGACCAGCATGGTCGAATAATAACAAGGCAGAACAGTTGAAACTGGAGCAGCAGCACAGTCAGGTGGACAAGGGACAGCAAGGAGTCATCATGTCAGGTAGTCCTGGGGCACGGTCCTAGGGCTCAGGTCATCCGAGAGAGAGAAAGAAAGAGAGAATTAGAGAGAGCATATGTGGGGTGGCCCGTCCTCTTCTGGCTGTGCCGGGTGGAGATTATAACAGAACATGGCCAAGATGTTCAAATGTTCATAAATGACCAGCATGGTCGAATAATAGTAAGGCAGAACAGTTGAAACTGGAGCAGCAGCATGGCCAGGTGGACTGGGGACAGCAAGGAGTCATCATGTCAGGTAGTCATCATGTCAGGTAGTCAGTTGAAACTGGAGCAGCAGCATGGCCAGGTGGACTGGGGCATGGTCCTAGGGCTCAGGTCCTCCGAGAGAGAGAAAGAAAGAAGGAGAGAATTAGAGAACGCACACTTAGATTCACACAGGACACCGAATAGGACAGGAGAAGTACTCCAGATATAACAAACTGACCCTAGCCCCCCGACACAAACTACTGCAGCATAAATACTGGAGGCTGAGACAGGAGGGGACAGGAGACACTGTGGCCCCATCCGAGGACACCCCCGGACAGGGCCAAACAGGAAGGATATAACCCCACCCACTTTGCCAAAGCACAGCCCCCACACAGTAAATAAAACACAGTAAATTAATGGTAAGGAGCTTTTTTTTTAAACATGGCCAAGGAATCATATCAGAGACGAGATTATTTAGAGCCAATAGTCAGTAGATAGTCAAATGTAGTGCTCTTCTCTGTATCGTATTGTAATGCCATGGGCTCTTTGAGGACAAATATTGAATAATTTTTTAAGGATTGGGGCAGTTTCTTAATTTCTTCGCTTGATTGAAGAGATAGTAAAGTGTTAGAAAGATGGGGGGAAAGGGGAAGGGTGAGTCAAAGGGCAGTGGGCTGGGGTCAGAGGCTGTCCCCGCTGGTTCACACAGGCCACGAGGACAAATCTTTGAGAGCAACACATAAAGTATCTTTCTATGTTCCTGCTGTAGGTGTGGATTGATGCTGCTACCCAGATCTTCTACTCATTGGGAGCTGGCTTTGGAGTGCTCATTGCATTTGCCAGCTACAATAAATTTGATAACAACTGTTACAGGTAAGACGTATCACTGTGTTGATATCACTGTACTGTCCTCAGTGCTTCTCTATCATGACCTTACAAGGCTTACATGACCTTCTATAACCCATAACCAGGCAACGAGATCCTGTGCTTGGTTTAGTTCTCTTTAGGTTTGTCTTTCCTGTTTTAACTGGACAGAAAGGTGATGTGTATCAGGCCAGTGGACCTTCTGGCTTGGAGCTAACAGGATAAGTGCAGGCCATGCTAGGCCAGATGATGGCTATAGCCATAGGCAGTGTTACCTTCCCTGCCATTCTGTCTTCCTCTAAACCCCTCACAGAGAAACAGACATTAGACTGTGGGGTCTGCTGATCCTTGTCATCACTAATAGGTTCCTGTGAAAGTAGAGAGGTGGGTGCCAGTATCAGACCTATTCTGCTTTTTTTTTTTTTTTAAAGTGTGTAGATATATGGTCTCTTTTGTATTCCAGTTGTGTTTGTGTATGTATAGGTCAGTAGGTGTTTCCCTGGCTGCTGTGGTAACAGTACAGTAATGTTTGTCCATGGACCATTGTCCACCCATTCTGTAGACCAATTTCCCGGCCGCATCATGAAAAGTTGCATGCTCAGGTTCACACCAGATAATGGGCTTGTTTTCATTGAAGTGAATATGACCACATCCAACTTCAGACGGAGCTCATGTATTCAGATGGTTATCATCTACAACATCACAGATGTCATCAGAGCATTGATTATGTAGCAAACTATCATGCCAGCAAGGCAAGGTAAAATATCACAAATAGAGCTAGATAAAGAGAAGAATAATGTACTTGTTGAACACAGCTAATTAGCTATAGCCATCAGTCATGTGTGTTTTTATGGTCATCACTCACTCACTGCTAAGTTTGTCAAGGTGTATAGCTATCTGTATAGCTATCTGCTACAAATCTGTAGCAAACGTTATGAATTTCCCACCTAAGAAACATGGTTCTCAGAACAGTATGTGCTAACTGGGTGTCCTGCATCATTCACAGAACATTGTGGGAAGGTTGTATGCAAAATTACTATAGGACAAGCATGCCCTCACCAAGCTCTAGGAAACATATGGTTCTCAGAATGTTATGTGTTAGCTGGGTAGTGTTATTATATGTAGTGTGACGCTGTACAGCCAATTGAATTTCCCACTCTTATAGATTACTTGTCCTGATCTAAACACCCCCCCAACACAGCTGAAGGCCTCATGTGTGCTCAGCTGGGCCATATTTGGGAGCTGAGAGGCTGAATGAGGACTTGTGAAAGTTGGCTGTTACATCCGTAGATATTCTCAAAGGACATCTGAATGGCTAGCAGCTGGTTGTATTATTCTCCATATTGTACACAGATGGGACGGTTGAGGTCAGACTGTGGTCCATGTTCTCTCTGTCGGTCTGTTGACTGATCGTGAGTTGATGTCTGCTGAGTGATCGTGGGTTGATGTCTGCTGACTGAACGTGGGTTGATGTCTGCTGACTGAACGTGGGTTGATGTCTGCTGACTGAACGTGGGTTGATGTCTGCTGACTGAACGTGGGTTGATGTCTGCTGACTGATCGTGAGTTGATGTCTGCTGACTGAACGTGGGTTGATGTCTGCTGACTGATCGTGAGTTGATGTCTGCTGACTGAACGTGGGTTGATGTCTGTTGACTGATCGTGAGTTGATGTCTGCTGAGTGATCGTGGGTTGATGTCTGCTGACTGAACGTGGGTTGATGTCTGCTGACTGAACGTGGGTTGATGTCTGCTGACTGATCGTGAGTTGATGCCTGCTGACTGAACGTGGGTTGATGTCTGCTGAGTGCTCGTGAGTTGATGTCTGCTGACTGAACGTGGGTTGATGTCTGCTGACTGATCGTGAGTTGATGTCTGCTGACTGAACGTGAGTTGATGTCTGCTGACTGATTGAGGGTTACTGTCCACAAAAAGTCTTCACGCTTTCACCTAGTTTGATTTCCAGATGGGCCTCAAAGGCTCTCAAACAACATCCAGTCCCTCTGGCATGAAAATGGTTCATTAAAACCAACACAAAATTAATCTCTTTAAAGGGGTAATCAGCAGTTGATGCATCCATTTTTGGACATATTAATTGATGATATGTACTCATTGATTCTTGAAGAATATAACTTATAAATGCCTCATGAGCTTAGTTCAACTGTCTTACTCCAACAGAACCCAAAATATAAGCTTTGTTTTACTCCAAAGTTTGTAAACAAAATAAATGTAAACAAATACTATATAGCCTCAAAGCATGGTTTACACTATACATTTGATATCATGGTTGGCCAGTCCTTGAATCCATAGCCTGTCTATGAATTTGAGAGAGGTTACATTTCTCCAGCCCCATCCCACAGCTTCTTACCAAAACAGTGGTGGATCACAGTACACTAAGTCTCAAAATCACACAATAAATAAACGCACACAGTAAAAAATCCAAGCGTCTGCAAAGAAACCATAGAAAACACACCTCTTTTAACAGGGACACAACCATGAAATAATAAGACACACCCGAGTCCAATAAAAGTCTCTAGAGCGGTCTCTGCTGCCCTCTGGTGCCAGGAGGAACCATGACAGTACCCTCCCTCTAGCAGTGGCTCCAGCCGCGGAGCCATGACGACCACCACGTAGTTGTTTGAAGTCTCTAATAAGACCGGGCACCCACGCCCGCTCCTCGATACTCGATACCTCCCAGTCCACCAGGTACTACAGGGCAGAGTTGGGACCAAGTCATTGTTTTACAAGTCACAAGTCTTAGCACTCAAGCCCCAAGTCAAGTCCCAAGTCAAGACCGTCATGTATCAAGTCAAGTGTCAAGTCAAGTCTCAAGTCCTAAACTTTGAGTTTCGAGTCCGAAACAAGTCATAATGTGCTCTTCACCAAATGTAATACTGGAGTACCAGGAGTAATAGTTAGTATATTACATTTACGGAAATCATGAATGCTTTGAAAAATATCTATATATTTATTACTTTCTAAATAAACTTGATATTTTCATGGAAATACATGGGTAGACGTGTGAAAGACCCCCCAAATAGTGATTGAGGCTCACTATGGGGCGCAATCGGGCGATGTAGGCTTGTACAAAATCGCCCAACCTAAACACACACACACACACACTCTCTCTCTGTGTGGTTACAGTAGGCTAACGTATGTCAATGGTTTTAGGAACAGCAGTAACATCAGGCAGGATTTAGGCTACCAACTGCCTAACGAGCTGTAGATCAATCTTGGGTGCAATGATCACATTCCCACACTGACTGACTGTGTGGAGGATCATTGATTTAATGTTACGTTAGCCAACATGCTACACTGGCAAAGTTATGAATGATATAGCTGTCGGCTATATTAGCCACGACTTACCGTTCTTTGTGCAGCTTCAAATGTTGAACAAAGTTGGAAATTGTTGCGCCTCCGTCTGTCATTTTCTTCACGCACGTTTTGCAAGTTGCAATCCGTTTTTTGTTGATACAGCGTCGTCTTTATATCCGAAAATAATGATTTTGTGTATCATCCTTCCAAGGGCTCCATCTGAATTCACCCACTGACGTTCCTCTGCACTGCCTCGCACAACCTTTTCTCAGTTGGCACAATCTGATTGGCTGCTGTCCGATTCAAACTGTAATCCGTTAAATGAAGAGTTGATGCGCTGCACACTTTTTTTAATAGCATAATTTTTAATATTTGGGATTGGGGATGGTACCAAGTCAGGTCAAGTCAAAAGGCTAAAGTCCAAGGCAAGTCACGAGTCATCGGTGTTAAAGTCAAAGTCGAGTTCCAAGTCATCACATTTGTGATTCGAGTCTGACTCGAGTCCAAGTCATGTAACCCGTGTCCACACCTCTGCTGCAGAGTCCCTCGGACTCAACGAGCCTCCAACAGACACTGGACCATGTAAGGCGGGCAGCCATCCACAAGTCGAGGGGGCAGAGGAGCAGGTGTCAGGGAAGAGAATGGACTGGTCCTTACCAGCTTGAGACGGGAGACATGAAAGTACGGACAGACTCTCATGGACCTGAGAAGTTGGAAATGATAGGTGACCGGGTTGATGCGACTCAAGATATTGAATGGTCCTATGTAGCGTGGAGCGAGCTTCCGCAAGTCCAACTTTAAGGGAAAATCACAGGTGGACAGCCACACCCATTGAACCGGTCGGAGGAGTCGAAGAGTTCTTCAGTGCCGGTTTGCCTGATGTTGGTGTCAGGCAGAGTGGAGCAAGGAGGATCACGCTCTGAGCCAGATGTGATGACATCGTCAAATGAACGCCTCAGCTGATGGCACCTCCGCTTCACTCTTGTTCATAAAATAGGGGGAGGTCGAATGCGTACTGACACTCAAATGTCGAGTTCAGCAGTGTGTTATGAGCATACTCTGCGCAGATGAGGAACTTTCTCCAGTTGCTGGCCTGAGTGGAGACAAAGCAGCGGAGGAACTTCTCCAGCTCCTGGTTGGCCCGCTCAGTTTGCCTAGTCGACTGAGGGTGGAAGCCCAAGGAGAGACTCGCCAAAGGCCTTACAATACCATACAACAAACTGGGGCCCACGATCTGAGACGATATTCGGGGGAACTCCATGTAGTCGAAAGACATGGATAATCACGAGATCAGCGGTCTCCTTCACTGAAGGCATCTTGGGTAAGGCGATCAAATGGGCTGCCTTGGAGAACCGATCGACCACCACCAGGATAGTGGTAAGCCTTTGAGATGGAGTTAACCCTGTGATAAAATCTACAGACAGATGTGACCAGAGCCGGCTGGGGATGGGTAGAGCTTGGAGCAACCCGGCCGGTCGCTGATGTGAAGACTTGCTTTGGGCACAGATGGAACAGGCCGCAACAAAGGATCTCACATCCTCCATCATGGGGGCCACCAGAAATTCCGCCTCAGGAACTCCTGTGTCCGATTAACCCTTGGATGCCCAGTTCATTTAGAGGAGTGTCCCCATTGTAGTACTCAGGTCTGGACTTGTCGGACCGTGGTCTCAATACTCCATATCACAGGGGCCACAATGCGTGAGCTGGGGATGATGGGCTCGGGATCCCTCAACTCGTTGGAGACATCATGTTGGAGCGACAGGGCATCGGCCTTCTGATTCTTGGATCCCGGGCGATAGGCTTGTGTAAAATCACACCTATTAAAAACCTATTAAAAAACAGAGCCCACCTAGCCTGACGAGTGTTCAACCTCTTGGCTTCTTGAATGGAGACCAAGTTTAGATGGTCCGTCCAGAGCACGAAAGGATGAGGTGCCCTCTCCAACCAGTGTCTCCACCCCTCAAGAGCCCACTTAACTGCCAAGAGCTCCCAGTTGCCTACATCGTAGTTGCGTTTGGAGAAACCGTTTGGAGAAAAAGGGGCATAGGTGCAGTTTCTTGTCCTACTTGTTCCACTGTGAAATGGCCGACCCTGCTCCTGTGTCTGAGACGTCCACCTCCACCACAAAGTGACGAGTCGGATCAGGATGAAGGAGGATGGATCCAGAGGTGAAACGTCCCTTGAGCTCCATGAATGGCCTGTCATCCTCGGGGTCCAGCAAAAACCGGTCAGGGACATGCGGGTTAGGACCGTGAGAGGCTCTACACCCGCATCAAAGTTGTATGTAAAACGCCTGTAAAACTTGGAAAACCCAAGGAACCCCTGAACCTGCTTGAGTGAGGTGGGACGGGGCCAGTTTGCGATCGCCTCAATCTTTACGGGGTTCATTTGGATGCCTGTGGTAGACATAATGTGACCCAGGAAGGAATCCTGGGATACGTGGAACTCACACGTCTCTATCTTGACATATAGTTGACTCTGCAGGAGGTGTCCCAGGACTTGGCAGACGTGCAGTATGTGTTCCGGAAGGGTCTTGGAGAAAATCAAGATGTCGTTGATGTTAACAAAGACGAACCGATTCAACATATCCCTCAGGGTGTCATTGACCAATGCTTGAAAGACTGACAGTGAATTCTATAATCTGAAGGGCATGACTAAATACTCATAGTGGCCACTAGGGGTGTTAAAAGCAGTCTTCCATTCATCTCCCTCCCTGATTCTCACCAGATTATAAGCTTTGCGGAGGTCCAGTTTGGTGAAGAATTGGGCCCCTTTGACCAACTTCAATGCGGAGGACATCAGGGATAGAGGGTAGTTCCTGATTGTAATCTGGTTCAGCCATCTCGATGCAGTGATGCAGGCCTCCATTCTTCTTACTTCCACCAGCAGGGGGGCGATTGAAACCTGCCTTCAGCGATTCCCGCTGTAGCCCGAACAACAGAGTACACTGAGTGAGAAACCCCTTGCATCCTCCCGGGTGACCGTCATACCGCTCAGGGGTGCAGGTTCCCTGGAGGAACCACAATGACGTCTGTAGCACTGGGCGATGAGACCTGGGCATTGGCTCCTCCTGGGATGGGGGCGTGCCATGGTTGGAGGGACTCAGCCCGAAGGTTCCTGTGGATTTGGGAGAGCTGCTCTTGCTGCCTTCCTAACAGTGTTCCTTGGTGGGTTTCCACATTCCGGATCTGGGAGATCTCTGCTGGGTCCATGTTGTGGCAGAAGCTTGCTGTGTTGTGGTGAGGTTGGACCCAGGGCTTGGTGGTGGGGTGGGGGGTTACGGCCCCTTCGGTATTCTGTCTTCTAATACCTTGACAAGACCCTCAAGACAAGACCCAAGATATGATTCCAATAAAAATGTTGGTTTAGATTGACTATGGTTCAAGGAAGCAACAGGAAGTCCAATAGTCAGTGTTAATATGGTGGGTTTATTATTGTTCTAAAACCTGTCCTGGTACTATCATGGTAGCTTTATTTTTCTAAACATGTTTTATGTGTGTGTGTTCTCTTCCCAACAGGGATGCTATCCTGACCAGTACAGTGAACTGTGTCACCAGCTTTTTTTCAGGTTTCGCCATTTTCTCTGTGCTCGGCTACATGGCCTACAAACACGGAGTTAGGATAGAGGACGTGGCCACTGAAGGTGAAAGGAAACCTACTAGACATGCATGCACGCACGCACGCACGCACACACACACACACACACACACACACACACACACACACACACACACACACACACACACACACACACACACACACACACACACACACACACACACACACACACACACACACACACACACACACACACACACACACACACACACACACACACACAAAGTAAGTGGTGCGGAGGATGACATACATAACACACCCAGACCACACACTCCAACAACACATCCAACTTCATTTAGACCCAGATTGATGACCAAACTTTCCACAGCATAGATTCCTCATAAAACACAAAGAAAAAGATAGGAATATAGACATGCCTTATTAGGAAACATACAGTATGAGGCTATATTGCAGGCTACCCACAGTATTCTCTTTTCCCTGGCCAGCCCCCAGAGAATGCTGTGTTTGTATGGTGGATCCACCCAGGCTATGACTCAGCTAGCATAGACTCAACACATGAACAGTCCCTGTCTGACCCTGAGAAGAGTGAGGGGAGTCACCTGCTCTAAGGGAGGACATGATTCTAAAAACACCCAACAGTCAGTCATCTACACACCATTTAGAGAGTTTCAAACCCAGTCGAAACATATAAATGAATCATAGAACTAAACATTCCTCAAGCTTACAGTTACTGCTCACTAAATCAAACAACTTAAAGAAAATATTCACCCATTTTGAATGTTAAATCGTTTTTGTGCATCTATCAGCGATTTCATGTTTTCATGTGTATCTGAGCTACTGCCATTCAAGCAGGCAGATATACAGCCAGTATTATATTATTATTATAAGTGATACTAAAGTCGTCATACCGGCTGTATTTCTTCCTGCTTGTACGGCAATAGCTCAGATACACATGAAAGCATGAAATGATCCCAGGAATCGATCAAACATCGCTCACAAAAATGATATAACATTCAAAATGGGTGAATCATCCCTTTAAGAATGAGCAGCAACGTGCAACGCTTTCAATATAATTGATTGCAACAGAAGCTGAAAGGCTATGGGGTTCAGATGGAATTGAAATACCAGAGAACATTTCAAACTGTTTTTTTTTAAGGGAAACAGTTTCCAAGAAGTCACATAAATACTGGCCTGCTGTGGAGAGGGGTTGGCAGACATACAAAAAGAATGGGATCTGTTAAAAATCTGCTTTGCTTTCTAGTTCTTCTGTTTTCTACTTTCCACTGTCTCTAGCTGTCTGTCATTTCTTTGTCATCTTGTGTCCTCACTTCTGTCTTTCTCCATCCCCTCCTCCTTCTTTCACTTTCCTTTCCATTGATAAATCATCTCGTATTTCCTCTAAAATGACCTTGTGTACAGGGTCAAGCTCAGGACAAGGAAGTTATATATCAACATCCCACCCAACAATATACTGTTTTATTTCAGCATCCCACTAAACAAGGCACCATTTTATAGACTGATGGTAATCAGTTGGCTCTGGTATGTCCTATCACAACTGTCTCTATCTGTGTATCTTTGTGTGAGTGCAGGTGCAGGACTGGTGTTCATCATCTATCCTGAGGCCATCTCCACCCTGCCTGGATCTACCTTCTGGGCCATAGTATTCTTCATCATGCTGCTGACTCTGGGCATCGACAGCTCTGTGAGTTACTGACCTTCTCAGGGTTGAATGACTGCATGCTATGTCCCACCACAGGGCACTGACCTTTTGTTTCTATCTTATGGTGGGTGTAGTGGCTTCCTTTCCTCTTTATCATAGCCACTGCCCAAGCCTGAAGCGGGGTTGTTTGGTACGCATACAGTCCACACTCAAGGTTTTCAAACGGCTAAACATTCAATGAGATTCAGGGATATCGTGCAACAAAAATGTTTATTCTTCTTATATCTAACAAAAAAATTATTCTCCAATCAACTTTAAGCATATATTACTTGATATGGAAATACATAATATGATCTGTCTGTACGTCTGTATGGTCAAAAGACTATACCGCTCCCGCATCTAGCGGGTTTATAGTATGTGAAAATTAGAATACTATGTAATCTCCTCCAGTCTATCTATCTATATCTGTCTCTCTATCTCTCTCTCTTCTCTCTCCATCTTCTGTCTTACTCTGTCTCTGTCTCCCTCTTTCTCTGTCTCTCCCTGTCTCGCTCACTCTCTGTCTCTCTCTCTCTCTGTCTCTCCCTGTCTCGCTCTCTCTCGGTCTCTCTCTCTATTTCTCTCTCTTTCTCTCTCTGTCTCTCTTTCTCTGTCTCTCTCTCTGTCCCTCTTGCTGTTCCTCGCTCTGTCTCTCTCTGCATTATTCTACTTTCCCATGGTTGCAGTGAGTGCTCCAGGTAATGTCTAGACTAGCAGCAGTGTGGGAAGGCAGTTGTTTTGACTGTTACCCACTAACCATGAAGCATGAGGTGGAAAATCACATGAACCGCAACCTGAAACACAGGAAAACTTTGTTCACAGAGATTTACATTTTTCCTCATTCAATTTCTCAGTTACACAAGGTGATCATTTACTGTAAATGAAGAGAGAAAGGAAATTCCACAGCAGGGGAACATTTTCTTTTACAGTAGTAGTCATGCCCAATGTGGCACCGTACTAAGAAAGCTAGGTCTGATGATTTATATTCTAGGCCAAAGGTATTCTGTTTGGGTACGAAGACTGTGTGATTCTGTTACATTGCTGCTGTAGGCACTACGGTTTATGTGTGTGTGTCACTGAATCATCCTCTGTCATCATCCCCTGTCTGTCTGTCTGTCTGTCTGTCTGTCTGTCTGTCTGTCTGTCTGTCTGTCTGTCTGTCTGTCTGTCTGTCTGTCTGTCTGTCTGTCTGTCTGTCTGTCTGTCTGTCTGTCTGTCTGTCTGTCTGTCTGTCTGTCTGTCTGTCTGTCTGTCTGTCTGTCTGTCTGTCTGTCTGTCTGTCTGTCTGTCTGTCTGTCTGTCTGTCTGTCTGTCTGTCTGTCTAGATGGGCGGTATGGAGGCAGTCATCACAGGACTGTCAGACGACTTCAAGATCCTGAAGAGGAACAGGAAGCTGTTCACCTTCGCCACGGCATTCGGAACCTTCCTTGTCGCGCTCTTCTGCATCACTAATGTGAGGTCACTTCCTGTTCCTCTGAGTCACATATGATTTCCATAGTTGTCATATGATTGCATAAATCAAACCAAAGAGACACAAGATAGAGTGTGCCTCTGTGATTTAGGTGGATCAGTCACAGGAAAGACAGAAAAGGGAAACCCCTGTCCAACCATGTGAAGTGTTGTTATTGACTGACTGGATAAGCTCTGTGCCAGGTTGCCCTCAGTAACATCTGCAACAACCTTTGGACATTATGTCTCTGTATCTGTCTCTCTCTGTCTGTCTGTCTGTCTGTCTGTCTGTCTGTCTGTCTGTCTGTCTGTCTGTCTGTCTGTCTGTCTGTCTGTCTGTCTGTCTGTCTGTCTGTCTGTCTGTCTGTCTGTCTGTCTGTCTGTCTGTCTGTCTGTCTGTCTGTCTGTCTGTCTGTCTGTCTGTCTGTCTGTCTGTCTGTCTGTCTGTCTGTCAGGGAGGTATATATGTGCTGACTTTGTTGGATAACTACGCGGCGGGGACCTCCATCTTGTTTGGGGTGCTGATTGAGGCCATTGGGGTGTCCTGGTTCTACGGTATGTATAATCGGTCCCCCTTAGCCTAGTACAGAGGCACATACTAATTCTGACTTCTTACTGTGGTGAACCTGCTTATCTACTGTACCTTTCCTCATCCTCTTCTGTTGTTCATTAGAGCCCAGCCCTTTGTTCTGTCCATCCCTCCATCACCCCACCCTCCATCACCCCCTGCCCACAGCTGCCCTCTCCTGGCCTGCCCTCTCCTCTGCTGGGCTTTCTCAACCTCCCTAACTCCCTGCCATCTTCACTACCCAGGCCCTGCAGCTACACCTGACATTTACTGGCAGTGTAGAGACACCGTGCTTCCCTTCCCTAGACCTCCTCTGTTAATCCCCTTTCTCCATCTCTCCCAGTACTCCTCTTTCCATTTCTCCATACACTCCCTCCCTCCTCTTATCTTCTAGACTGCCTCTCTTCACTAATAGATCTCCATCTCTCCCAATACTCCTCTTTCCATTTCTCCATACACTCCCTCCCTCCTCTTATCTTCTAGACTGCCTCTCTTCACTAATAGATCTCCATCTCTCCCAATACTCCTCCTTCCATTTCTCCATACACTGCCTCCCTCCTCTTATCTTCTAGACTGCCTCTCTTCACTAATAGATCTCCATCTCTCCCAATACTCCTCTTTCCATTTCTCCATACACTCCCTCCCTCCTCTTATCTTCTAGACTGCCTCTCTTCACTCATAGATCTCCATCTCTCTGTGTGAGGGAGAGTAGTGAATGATTATATGGTGTGTGAACAGTTGTATGCAGTCTGCTTAGTGTTTTATGTATTGCACAGAGATAATACTGTACTTCGACAAGATGACTTGTGCTTTATCTTTAAACTACAGCCCCTCAATGTACACCATGATTTATAGTCAGCATTAACTGTTGAAACTGAACCTCAAGAGGAGGTGAGACAGGCAGAGCACGCCAGATGCTGAGCTGTTCTAGGGAGGAGATAAAAGGAGAGGGTCTTCTTGTAGATGTTAACAGGCCTGGGCTGCTCTGATAAAGAAACATTATGTCCAAGCTATAGAAACATCATGGTTGTGTAGCGAATGGCACCATATTCCCTATATAGTGTACTACTTTTGGTCAAAAGTAGTGCACTATATAGTGCCGTTTGGGACACAGTCCATCTCCTTATAGGCAGACTTAACCCTGTGTGAAATTATATTATAACATACTTGGAAGGCTCAGAGACTTTTATGAAACAGATATCATTGAGCTGCATTTTTACTACTGTGTGAACTCATAACTATAGAAGAAATTGGAGTTGTGTGCCATGAAGCTCTTTCTCAGCCAATGCTCCACCTGTTATGTATGGAAATTGATGAGAGGAGCGTTAGGTCTCCTGTGAACTTGAGACATCAGAAGCAAAGCGGACTGTGGGTCTGACCTGGGTGAAAATAGTATTTGTTTTCTTTCAAGTACGTTGAGTGTTTGATTCAACCTTCCCATAGTACCAGATGGACATGGGTTATACTTTCGGGACTATTGGTTGTATTGCACCGGGCAAGCTCAATCAATCAAGCTCAGCTTTAGTGTTTGTAAGAAAACAAGTACTATTTGAACCCAGATCTGCAGTGGGTTTATGGGTCTGGTTCTGTGTGCGTGAGTTCAAGCCCTGGTCTTCTGCCCTGTGTTTCCTCTCCAGGCGTAGACCGCTTCAGTGAGGATATCGAGCGCATGATGGGCTTCAAGCCAGGTCTCTACTGGAGGCTGTGCTGGAAGTTTGTCAGCCCCACCTTCCTACTGGTGAGACCCCCGGGGGGGGGGGGGCAAGAAAGGGCTGGTTGGGGGACTGGGGTGGGGTGGAAGCCTTTGGCATGGTGCTGGGAGTAGGGATGGGAGGGAAAAGTACCTGACACAAGCCTAAGGTATTAAACAAATTATAGGAATCATGATCTATGGTATGTAATTGTGCTTGAAGGAGGAAATGAGGAAATTCACAACAGAGGTTTCTTAATTGTTACTGGCTGCTATATACTGTACTATAGTATTTTTGAACTCCTATTATGTGCCAGCAATTTGGAATTTGCCACAGGAAATATGTTTTCCTGTTATGTTTTTATAAAGGTTGTTCGCCTCCATGTTAGAAGTACTGTATCTCCAAGAATAGATTAGCATCACATGAACTCTGCATGAAAATGGATTAAAATACAATATAACTACATTTGAACATCTTGGCCATACTGTTATAATCTCAACCAAGCATTACATTACATTACATTTAAGTCATTTAGCAGACGCTCTTATCCAGAGCACAGCCAGAAGAGGACTGGGCCCCCTCAGAGCCTGGTTCCTCTGTAGGTTTCTTCCTAGGTTCCTGCCTTTCTAGGGAGTTTTTCCTAGCCACAGTGCTTCTACATCTGCTTTGCTTGCTGTTTGGGGTTTTAGGCTGGGTTTCTGTATAGCACTTTGTGACATCGGCTGATGTTAAAAGGGCTTTATAAATACATTTGCTTGATTGATTGAACTACAACTTACTGAACATATTGATTTACATAATGTTCAGTGCTCTAGGAATTAGTTAAGGATGTGTAGGTCTCTATATTTTATAATATTAGAAATATGCTATGTCAATGAAGCACAGATACTGTATGGGCTTGTATAGATAGGTCAAAAGCAAATTATCTGTCTTGGTGGGAAATGATGCTATTCCCTTAATGCTTTTCTATTGATTATGATCAGTCATAAGTCAATATTCTTCCTTCCAGATGGGAAGTGTATATGTTTTATATGGCAAACAGGAAATAAAAAGAGCAGAGGAAGATTGAAAGCCAGGACAAGAGGTAGATTAGATTGTAAGCCACTATATCACCATGATCTTTAAACCTTATGTCTGAGGGGAGCTATCATTGTTTAGTTTTAACGTGTAGTGTATGCTACCATGGTTCTGCTAGCCTTACCTCCAGAAGCAAGGCAGAAACAGCAGATGTCAGGAAGATAGCACGCATCTTTGGCTGTTGCATAGATGGCATTTGTAGAAGAAGGACATGGAAGAATGTTGTTGGCCTTTGATATTAAGTCGGAGACGAGGAAGAGACACTTCCCTGACCTTCCAGTGTTGTATTATAACTACTAGTGATGTTTTCTGCTCTCTGGGGCAACAGTTACAAAGCTACAGAGCTACAGTTCAGTGGTGATGGGCCTCCAGTCTCTGGTCTACAGCAGCCTGGTGAACCAGAGTACTTACAGTGAAAGTCTATTATAGTATGTTCAAACCCCAGAGGGAGCGACCATGCCCTAGTCTGTTCTATTCAACTCAATTTCATCTCTGCAATGCTTTCATTGTTTTGTCAAAATGAACAGTGGCGGAGTGGAGGAGGAGTATTCGTTATTTCTACAGAAGCTCTGTTTGATGTCTCGTTGGGAATATTATAACCACTCTGTTGTTTTTTCTCCTCTTCATACTTTGTGGAGATAGTCAGCATCAAGACCTAGCGGATCTGTTGTTCCTCCTGTCCTCTGTTTATATGGTGACCTAGCTAACAGTTCTGTTGTTTCTCCTGTCCTCTGTTTATATGGTGACCTAGCTAACGGTTCTGTTGTTCCTCCTGTCCTCAGTTTATATGGTGACCTAGCTAACAGTTCTGTTGTTCCTCCTGTCCTCTGTTTATATGGTGACCTAGCTAACAGTTCTGTTGTTCCTCCTGTCCTCAGTTTATATGGTGACCTAGCTAACAGTTCTGTTGTTCCTCCTGTCCTCAGTTTATATGGTGACCTAGCTAACAGTTCTGTTGTTTCTCCTGTCCTCAGTTGATATGGTGACCTAGCTAACAGTTCTGTTGTTCCTCCTGTCCTCAGTTTATATGGTGACCTAGCTAACAGTTCTGTTGTTTCTCCTGTCCTCAGTTTATATGGTGACCTAGCTAACAGTTCTGTTGTTCCTCCTGTCCTCAGTTTATATGGTGACCTAGCTAACAGTTCTGTTGTTCCTCCTGTCATCAGTTTATATGGTGACCTAGCTAACAGTTCTGTTGTTTCTCCTGTCCTCAGTTTATATGGTGACCTAGCTAACAGTTCTGTTGTTTCTCCTGTCCTCAGTTTATATGGTGACCTAGCTAACAGTTCTGTTGTTTCTCCTGTCCTCAGTTTATATGGTGACCTAGCTAACAGTTCTGTTGTTTCTCCTGTCCTCAGTTTATATGGTGACCTAGCTAACAGTTCTGTTGTTTCTCCTGTCCTCAGTTTATATGGTGACCTAGCTAACGGTTCTGTTGTTTCTCCTGTCCTCTGTTGATATGGTGACCTAGCTAACGGTTCTGTTGTTTCTCCTGTCCTCTGTTGATATGGTGACCTAGCTAAGGGTTCTGTTGTTTCTCCTGTCCTCTGTTGATATGGTGACCTAGCTAACAGTTCTGTTGTTTCTCCTGTCCTCTGTTTATATGGTGACCTAGCTAACAGTTCTGTTGTTTCTCCTGTCCTCTGTTGATATGGTGACCTAGCTAACAGTTCTGTTGTTTCTCCTGTCCTCAGTTTATATGGTGACGTAGCTATCTGTTCTGTTGTTTCTCCTGTCCCCAGTTTATATGCTGACATAGCTATCTGTTCTGTTGTTTCACCTGTCCTCAGTTTATATGGTGACGTAGCTATCTGTTCTGTTGTTTCTCCTGTCCTCAGTTTATATGCTGACCTAGCTATCTGTTCTGTTGTTTCTCCTGTCCCCAGTTTATATGGTGACGTAGCTAACAGTTCTGTTGTTTCACCTGTCCTCAGTTTATATGGTGACCTAGCTAACCATTATGTTGTTTCTCCTGTCCTCAGTTTATATGGTGACCTAGCTAACCGTTCTGTTGTTTCTCCTGTCCTCTGTTTATATGGTGACCTAGCTAACCATTATGTTGTTTCTCCTGTCCTCAGTTTATATGCTGACCTAGCTAGCCGTTCTGTTGTTTCTCCTGTCCTCAGTTTATATGGTGACCTAGCTAACCGTTATGTTGTTTCTCCTGTCCTCAGTTTATATAGTGACCAAGCTAACCGTTCTGTTGTTCTCCTGTCCTTAGTTTGTATGCTGACCTAGCTAACCATTATGTTGTTTCTCCTGTCCTTAGTTTATATGGTGACCTAGCTAACCATTATGTTGTTTCTCCTGACCTCAGTTTATATGCTGACCTAGCTAACCATTATGTTGTTTCTCCTGTCCTCAGTTTATATGGTGACCCAGCTAACCGTTCTGTTGTTTCTCCTGTCCTCAGTTTATATGGTGACCTAGCTAACCATTATGTTGTTTCTCCTGTCCTTAGTTTATATGGTGACCTAGCTAACCATTATGTTGTTTCTCCTGTCCTCAGTTTATATGCTGACCTAGCTAACCATTATGTTGTTTATTCTGTCCTCAGTTTATATGTTAACCGTTCTGTTGTTTCTCCTGTCCTCATGGTTTATCTGTTCTGTTGTTTCACCTGTCCTTAGTTTATATGGTGACGTAGCTATCTGTTCTGTTGTTTCTCCTGTCCTCAGTTTATATGGTGACGAAGCTATCTGTTCTGTTGTTTCTCCTGTCCTCAGTTTATATGCTGACCTAGCTAACATTTCTGTTGTTTCTCCTGTCCTCAGTTTATATGCTGACCTAGCTAACATTTCTGTTGTTTCTCCTGTCCTCAGTTTATATGCTGACCTAGCTAACATTTCTGTTGTTTCTCCTGTCCTCAGTTTATATGCTGACCTAGCTAACATTTCTGTTGTTTCTCCTGTCCTCAGTTTATATGGTGACGTAGCTATCTGTTCTGTTGTTTCTCCTGTCCTCAGTTTATATGGTGACGTAGCTATCTGTTCTGTTGTTTCTCCTGTCCTCAGTTTATATGGTGACGTAGCTATCTGTTCTGTTGTTTCTCCTGTCCTAAGTTTATATGGTGACGTAGCTATCTGTTCTGTTGTTTCTCCTGTCCTCAGTTTATATGGTGACGTAGCTATCTGTTCTGTTGTTTCACCTGTCCTCAGTTTATATGGTGACCTAGCTAACAGTTCTGTTGTTTCTCCTGTCCTCAGTTTATATGGTGACCTAGCTAACCGTTCTGTTGTTTCTCCTGTCCCCAGTTTATATGATGACCTAGCTATCTGTTCTGTTGTTTCTCCTGTCCCCAGTTTATATGCTGACCTAGCTATCTGTTCTGTTGTTTCTCCTGTCCCCAGTTTATATGATGACCTAGCTATCCGTTCTGTTGTTTCTCTCCTCTCACCAGGTCGTGGTGATAGCCAGCATCGTGACATCCACGGGCCTGAGTTATGATGACTATGTCTTTCCTTCATGGTCCAATGTGATTGGCTGGGGCGTAGCTCTGTCCTCCATGATGTTTGTGCCCATCTACGCCATCTACAAGTTCCTCAGTATGCCAGGGACATTCAAACAGGTCAGTGGAAAAACAAATCCCTCTCATCTGCATAGTTGTTGTTTATGTAATGTAAAGATAACCTTAGATTGATTTATTAGGATACCCATTAGCCAACGCCAATGGCGACAGCTAGTCTTACTGGGGTCCGACATATAACATAAAAGACATTACAGACAAAAGACTTTACAATTGACATACATGAATTTTTTTTAACATGTAGTGTGTTAATGTTGGCAGGTACGGTATGTACTGTAGCTTGAAGTCATGTAGCTTGAATGCTGTGGTAAATAGCAACCTCTTATCTGTATCCCAGCGGTCAAAACTGGTTGAAATGCCATCCTTATAACCAGATTATGACGTCATTTCAACCAGGGTTGCCCCCCTGGTATAGTATGTGTTTATTTTATGCAAAGATAATCTTAGATCAATGGAAAGCATTTAGCTTGGAGTCTTCACGGCTTGACATTGAACTGACTCATAAACGGACTTCTTCCTTTTCAATGGTTGATGGTTGATGATGTCAGTACTTTTGGGACGCTGGTTAGAGATCTTGAGGGTTCAAAGACTGAACAGTGTACAGTACAATCATAAAAACAACATTCCACAGCTTTGATTATCATCCTGAGCAGTAAACAGTGTTACCTTGTGTTTTCCTACTCACTCCTCGTGGCATTTCCTTCTGATATCCTGGCAGTGTTTAGACTCCTTCCATGACTATCTCCCATGCTTTTCCTCCAGCTGAGATCACAGTCTATCATACTGTTATCACACCAAGTGCACTCAGTCAGATATGAGGATGGGGGCAATCTGGAAGAGACATCAGAGGTCATGCAGTACACACTACAGTACAGTGTACATCCAGTCCAGCCTGATCACATCAGAATCAGAATGCTGTTTGACATATTTGAGCTATCTCGAAGTTCCTAATCTATAGAGGAAATGGTGTATCTATAGAATAAACTGTGACCATAGATTAAAGTGCTAGTTTATTACAAGCTTTAAGATCATGTCTCTTGTGCTTGGGACAATGTGCATCTAAACTCTTTGGATTCTGTTTTATGCAGTGTAAGACTGTGTTTATTGTAAGGTATGAGTTATGTACTGTAATGGTTTATTTTTCAGAGGATCGCCTACTGCATCACACCAGAACACGAACATCATCTGGTGGCGGAGGGAGCTACCATCAGACAGTTCACGGTGAGTACAGATGTTGGATCTTAATTTGAGCCAGTGTGCTAGAGCAGGAAAATAGTCCTGCAGCAACAGGACATTTGAATTATTATGTGTATTATAATGAATGGACATTTTCGTAGGGGTTGATATATCTTTTATTATGGCAAATTAAGTCTGAAATTTTGATCGCTCTTTTGTTGCTGACTATTTTCTTGCACAGCAGGAAATGCAAACTTGTAGTGTGTTTAAGGTTCTACATCTGTAAGGGCTGTAAAACATAAAGGCATAGTGGAGGTAGACAGAGTGATGACCAGAATGGAAAACTATGAATGCATGTGACCTCTAATGATGCTCCATACTGCATTGGCAATGAAGCTTTATCAAATTCACCCTTTTATATTTCAGCTCAAGCACTGGTTGGCTATCTGACAACCTGATGTCACCCAACCTTCCCCACTACTCACAATTCCGGGGTGATGGAGTCATTGTGTTTCGACGGCAGATGTTCCTGCTGCTGAGCCTCCTGCTACTGGAGGATGGACAGGGATAACGCCATGCTCCTTACTGCCTCTCTGTGTTCTGTTGGTTCTGACCCAACCTGTGACCTGCCATCCCCTCTTTCCCACTCGGCCCCTCATCTCCCTCTCTCTCTGTGTTCTGTTGGTTCTGACCCAACCTGCGACCTGCCATCCCCTCTTTCCCACTCGGCCCCTCATCTCCCTCTCTCTCTGTCGAGTGACTACAGATTCTCTCACCAACCTCTGCCTACAGGGTCAACTCAGTATCCTCCATGTTTTTGCTTTTGAAGTATCTTTTTATTGACAACTTTTTACCATGTGACATCGTCATCGTCGTCATTTTTTAAACGTGAATACAACTCATAAGATGGAGACCTTCCATGCAGAGCATGTACAGGTGTTTTCTGTGTTCATGGACACAGTTATTGTTTTTCATATCATTTTTTTTACGATGACTGTTCTGTGTTCATTAGTTATACATGGGTTAGACACTTAAACCAAGTCAAAAAGTACCAAATGACCACTTCTGTCATCATGTATGCTCTAGGCAGGGGGAGACAAACATGACTCACATTGCTTTTTATCTTCTTGATTCTTTTCAAAGAGGCCCCTCAAGCTTTTAGGTGAATGAGAAAGGGAAGACATCTTGTTTCATTCATTGTCATCTTTGTATGTCTGACTGAGTAGGTCCCTAGTCACTACTCAAGATAACAGCAGCTCAACTGTGTCAGTGCCTTATCGAGCTAGACACTTCCCAACCTGTCAATGTTTTCATTGGTCCATACAGAATGGTAAATGTTTTCATTGGTCCATACAGAAAGGTTTTGCCCGACGACTCAGGAATCCTCCTGCAGATCAGAGCTCGTGGATGATAGATACACTTCATGGTTACCAACATACATTATTAATTCAGTTCGAATGACAATGTCCTTTAGATATTCATCTTACAGCAGTAGAGGTTTTTCCCAGTTGCCTTCTCCATCTTTTGAAACCTACCTGAAACAGATCTGAAGCTTTTGTCACCTGTCTCACAGAAAAGGGAACAATTTATGTTGAGACTCAGAAGTGTTTTGTCTTGCAAGTGGTCGTCCTTATGCTTTACACATGGCCTTTACACAGAGCAGTGGTCTACATTGTCCTGCTATGGTTACTAATGGTACTGTGTGTACCAACTTTAATGTGTTGCATAGTACTAGCATCCTCTTCAGAGAGGCTTGTGCCCTTGATCCAATGATTTGCCTTCGCCGTGCTGGTGGATAAACAGTAGTATTAAACAGTGGGGAAGAGACACAAAGGGAGGCTTTGATTAAATTAAGTTGAATCCAGCACTTGAAAGAAGTCTTTAACAGAAGTACTTGTTTCAGTTTTCTATGGAGAGGTAAGCACTCTTAGTGTTTTAGGGAATGTTTTCAGGCATGCAAGAAATGCCCTGTTTTATCAAAAGCTTAACTGACTAACAGCACTAACACAGGTAGACTCAACAAAACAAGTGATTTCTTTACTTTTTATACAATGTTCTCTTTGTTATGTTGCATCTTTCCAATTCATTGTTTTGTGGTACATATGGGTGAGGGAAATCAGGAGCTTCTCCTTCAAAGTGTGTGTGTGTGTGTGTGTGTGTGTGTGTGTGTGTGTGTGTGTGTGTGTGTGTGTGTGTGTGTGTGTGTGTGTGTGTGTGTGTGTGTGTGTGTGTGTGTGTGTGTGTGTGTGTGTGTGTGTGTGTGTGTGTGTGTGTGTGTACGTGTGTGTGTGTGTGTATGTGTGTGTGTGTGTGTGTGTGTGTGTGTGTGTGTGTGTGTGTGTGTGTGTGTGTGTGTGTGTGTGTGTGTGTGAGTGTGTGTGTGTGTGTGTGTGTGTGTGTACGTGTGTGTGTGTGTAAGGATAGCTAGTGTATTTTAAGTTTGAAATGCCTCATTCATTGTACAATGATTGTTGTGTTAAATCATTTATGGTGTATTTATATGTTACATTGTCATCTGTCGAAGCTTATTTTTTGTCAAGCTTGACAATTCACCACCAAGGAAGTGCCAAACTGTTCACCCCTTTTTTAGAGATGTTTTTGTCTTTCGTTTTTGTTTTGTTCTGTTTCTCTTTTCTGTTTCTTTATTTATTCAAATGGAGTTGAAATGTAATTTAAATTTTCTTATTGTGAAATAACATTAATGGCAGGAAGCAAGCCACACACAAAAATTATATTGTATGTGGAGTATAAGACATGGAAAAATATATAAATATATTCTTTTGTTATATATCTAATCTTGTATTTATCAAATTGTTTATAAACGAAACGTGAATGTAAAGTATTTTAAACGTAACTGTCCACTGTTACTGTTATATCATTGTGTTTGATGTAGGTAAGATGAATCTATTTACAGATGTGTTCTCCAGTGTAACCGGGGTAACTTTGCAACGTGAATGTAGAACCCTGGCATTACCTGAGCTACGTTTACAGAACACTGTGTACAATACAAAAGTCCTGTTGAACGTGAGTGACAACTATCTATGAAGAAGTCAAAATATGCACACTATTATAATAAAGAGTTATTCTACACACACAGATGGGGGTGTAAGCATTGATTTATTGTTGGAAGAATGGGATAATAAGCTTCTGTGAATGGAATTGAATTCCCGGTCCATTGTGTTGTGTTAGAGAAGGTAGACTGTACAGTAGCCAAAGGATGAATGCATGGGGCTTAGATAATAAATGAACCAGAAAGGGGGATGTTTGGAGCTCTCTGATGAGGGAAAGGGGATTCTTCTTCTGGAAGGGAGCAGATACATACATTTCTCTCTCTCACTCTATCTCCATCTGTCTCTCTCTCTTTCTCACCCTCTCTCCTTCTCTCTCTCCCTATGTCTCTCTCTCCCTCTGTCTCTCTCTCTTTCTTACCCTCTCTCCTCTCTCTCCCTCTGTCTCTCTCTGTCTCTCTCTTTCTCACTCTCTCTCCTCTCTCTCGCTCTCTCTCTCCCTCTGTCTCTCTCTCTTTCTCACCCTGTCTCCCTCTCTCTCTCCCCCTGTCTCTCTCCCTCTCTCTCTCTCTCTCTCTTGCTCTCTCTCTCCCTCTGTCTCTCTCTCTCTCTCTCTCTCTCTCTCTCTCTCTCTCTCTCTCTCTCTCTCTCTCTCTCTCTCTCTCTTTCTCACTCTCCCTCTGTCTCTCTCGCTCTCTCTCTCCCTCTGTCTCTCTCTCTTTCTCACTCTCTCTCCCTCTGTCTCTCTGTCTCACTCTCTCTCGCTCTGTCTCGCTGTCTCACTCTCTCTCGCTCTGTCTCGCTGTCTCACTCTCTCTCACTCTCTCTCTCCCTCTGTCTCTCTCTCTTTCCCACTCTCTCCCTCTGTCTCTCTCTCTCTCTCTCCCTCTGTCTCTCTCTCCCTCTCTCTCCCTCTGTCTCTCTCTCCCTCTCTCTCTCCCTCTCTTTCTCTCACTCTCTGTCTGTCTCTCTCCCTCTCTCTCTCACTCTCTGTCTGTCTCTCTCACTCTCTCTCCCTCTGTCTCTCTCTCACTCTCTCTCCCACTCTCTCTCCCTCTGTCTCTCTCTCACTCTCTCTCCCACTCTCTCTCCCTCTGTCTCTCTCTCTCCCTCTCTCTCTCTCTCTCTCGCTCTCTCCCTCTGTCTTTCTCTCTTTCTCACCCTCTCTCCTTCTCTCTCTCCCCCTGTCTCTCTCCCTCTGTCTCTCTCTCTCTCCCCCTTTCTCACTCTCTCCCTCTGTCTCTCTCTCGCTCTCTCTCTCCCTCTGTCTCTCTCTCTTTCTCACTCTCCATCTCCCTCTGTCTCTCTGTCTCACTCTCTCTCGCTCTCTCTCTCCCTCTGTCTGTCTCTCTCACTCTCTCCCTCTGTATGTCTCTCTCACTCTCTCTCCCTCTGTCTCTCTCTCTCACTCTGTCTCTCTCTCACTCTCGCTCTCTCTCCCTCTCTCTCTCCCTCGCTGTCTCTCTCTCTCCACTGATTCAGCAAGTGTTGCATTATTGTACTTCAACAGAAGAAAAAAAAAAAACTTCCAATTTCACTGCTGGAGGCTCCAGCTCCCTGCATCATGTGTTTATTCTCAGAGTTCTTCTTTGAAGTAAAGCTGTGTGGGAATTGTATTGTTTATGTTTCGTCGGGATATATATT